>NC_056743.1:886947387-887087387 GCF_019279795.1 Protopterus annectens | reverse complement strand
GATTAATTTATGGTCAGATCTTACCAATGAGGAGTATACCTCTGGTATGGAACACAGAGTCCCCGTGTTGGTGATGATCAGGTCCAATATGTTTTCCCCTCTTGTGGGAGTGGTGACCAGTTGTTCCATAGCATTTGAGTTTATAAATTCTAGGAACCATTAGGCGAGGCTGTTGAGTAGTGCTCTGTTAAATAAATTCGTTAGAGTCAGACTGTAAAAATTATTGAGTTATTCAAAAACAATGTCAATCAATAACAAACAATAATGCAGGAGAACTTGAGTATCTTAAACTCTAATGTACATTAGGAGGCAAAAAACCATACACAAGTTTGTACAGAATTTTGTCTAGTTTTATTCACAAAGGGCACCATTTTTATACATGTCATTATCAGTTTTGCCCACCTCACTGGCGTGGTCAGTGACAGGGTCTTTACATCATAGTAAAAGTGCTGAGATTGTGTTTTTCAAAAAAGTTTTTTTCCCATGAGAATGTTACAGCCTTGCAAGCACCTGGTCAGTCACGATGACCTCCTGAGGATGTAGCCAATTCAAGGCTCTCAGATTAGTTCGAATACAATAGATGTATGTCTTCTTTAATGCCTCTCTTTGTCTTTCTGGTTCCCCAGCTGCGCACTATCAGAGATAGTGCACACAAGGCTATTCTCCTGGTGGAAGCAGGAAAGAGGATACACATGCGAACAGATTTATTATTTTCTAACTTTGCAAAATAATCTTTACTTGAAAGACATGAGCCAGGCTGTGCTTGCAAGCTGCCAAGGTCAAATTTTTGATTACACTGCAGCTTGTGCTTCAAGCAATAATATGCAGGTTTATTTCTACTATTATTCTAGTAAGACAGAATTAAATGCATTATATACTACTTTTCAAACTTTGTTCTCTATTATAGATTTAAGTACATTTATTCCTAACTAAAGCACACATTTCTCTATATATTTGACCACACAACTTATATGTGTTCGAATGTTTGAATCACATTTTCCCAAGCAGCATACATTGTAAATATATTTTCTAAGCAGCATACATTGTAAATATATTTTCTAAGCAGCATGTATAGATTTTTCTAACATTCTCCCTCCTGTTAATGCATTTTATTCTATTTGAAACATAAACAGTATTATTTCATTTCTTAGCCTTTTCCTTTCAAGGACTCTCAGCTAAGTAAGTCATTTGTTTTATATTTCAGATAGGCTTTCACTTGGTATCAACAAATTCAATTCCATATCTTGGTACATAGTTTCAGTCACTGATACATCAACTAAGTCTTTAACTAATTTTTTTACACAGGGTATCCCGCAGCAGACACATGCTCCAATTATGAGCAGTACCACACAAATTGCAATCAGAATGTTCATAAGGACCGACCCCCACCCCCCAAACAGATTCTGGAAAACGTTCGTCAGTGGGTTTGGGCCTGGTTTTGCCATTGCTGACACCTGCTGTATTACCTCCAGGTGATCATTAATTTCATGCTGGTTGTCTGGAATGTACGCACAGCATTCTTCTTTGATAAGCTAAGACGCATTACCACCTCTCGCCGCTAGGGTGAAGTCGAGAGCCATTCGGTTCTGTAATACAACTGTTCTCATTGCATTCATTTCATCAGTCACAAGTTCAAGAGCGGAAAAAGTCGCATTGCTCATTACTTCGAGGAGTTTTGACAATTTCCTCAGTTCCCAAATTGATTTGACTGCTCCGTAGGCTGGGAATATCCCAGCCCAGGATATAATACTGTCACTCAAGTCCATATGGGTCAACTTTTCTTTGTCCTTCACAGACGAATGATCCTTCCAGCTTGCTTTAATCTTACCCACTGGATTAGTAGGTTTTCTGACTGTATTTCCGGCTTGCTGAGCTACGTCTCTCACATTACGTATTTTACCCAGGGGCAATTCTGCAGTATGTCTTATGGCTGGAACCAGATAACCCAAAAAACAACTGCCGGACCAATTCTCAGGTAACCATTTATAGGCCTTTTTCCCACAAACAAAATAACAGTTTTTTACTTTTGTACTGATGCGGGTTAACCCTGAATGAAACATTTTTTTATCTATAACAGATAATTGTCTATATATTTCAGGAGTTTTTTGCACATTTCTCAATGTTGTTTTCATCAAGCTTAAGTATGAACCATAATTTGTGCTACAACTAGTACCTTGGTCTATAGGTTTTATATAACATTTGTAAGACACAGTTATGTTACAGTTACTCCAACCAACCTGGAGTGTATCATTTTTAACAAAACAAACAATTCCTTTCTGAGTAACAGGCAAATATAATGCCACTTTGTCTTGTGATCTCACAGTGCCTGTGTCAAATAACAGGTTTTCCCAAGTTTCATTTATTCCCAAGGGGACAGCAGACATCAAAAGTCCTCCATATGCTGTGGGTATTGCAGTACAAACCCAGCAATTTGAAACGTTCATAGTCTCTACATAAACTCGTTTCATAGCCAGGTATGTGTTAAAGTTTGGGTGCCAGTCTATAGCCAGTCCTTCATCACGTTTTATTAATTTCACTTCTGTAGTTATATGCAAGAAAAACCATAACAACAAAAAGGTTACTACAAACATAGTTAATAAGTGTATGATCAGTAGGCCAGTGAACCAATGTCTCTGGGGTTGTTTCACATTTTTATTCATTTTGCCTCTGGCCATTCTGTTCCTGTGGTATGTCCAAACTAAATTTCTTAACAGGTTTGCAGTGGGTCAAATGAACCCAAGATGATCTCTCAGCAATTTTTACTGCAGTGGGTGTTGCCAATAGTACCTGGTACGGACCTTCCCACTTTGGACTCGCCCAGTTCTTTCTCTTTATGATTTTCAGCCAAATCCAGGACCCCGGGGTCAGCACGGCCTCTGGTTTTGCTTCTTGTTTATCTGAAAAAGAGTTCAACTGCAAAACAGTCTTATTTGTTAATAACTTCTTCATATAACTAGCTAATGAGCCATCGGCCTCCAGCTCTGCAGGCATGAGGGCCTTCCATTGTGGCACACAATATGCCCTTTCAAACACTATCTCAAAAGGGGTCAAGCCCTTTACATTTGGAACAGTTCTCATGCTCAGCAGTGCTAAAGGCAGACAGCAAATCCAAGTCTTTTGAGTCTCACTCATTAATTTTCTCAACTTGTTTTTCAAGATTCCATTGTACCTTTCCACCAGCCCTGCTGACTGAGGGTGATAAGCACAATGGTTTTTCAAAGAAATCCCAAAAAATCTCCCAAGCTGCTGAATTGTCTGATTCACAAAATGTGTCCCATTGTCACTATAAATTCTTTCCGGTATGCCAAATCTAGGAATGATTTCTTTCACTAGGGCTTTTGCTACTGTCGCTGCATCCGGATTCCTGGTTGGAAAAGCTTCTACCCATTTTGAAAACATATCTATGATTACTAAACAGTATTTTTTCCCTTCACATTTATTCAGTTCTATGAAATCCATACAAATAGTATGGAACGGATAGGGTGGTGTTGGAAAGCTCCCTCGCTTCGGTTTAAATGCTCCCTGCGCATGATGTTTGCTACAAATATGACATGTTGCACAAAATTTTTGTGTGTAATTTGTAAATCCGTATGTTTGGAATGTTTTGTTAACTAACTGTACCATCCCCCCTGTTGAGACATGGCTCTGCCCATGACTCAACAAAGCTGCATATCTAAATAAATTAGATGGCAATATGGGCTTTTTCTCTTTGGAGATGTACAGTCCCTCTTTAAGGATTGCTCCTCGTTTTATCCACTTTTGCTTTTTTGCTTTTGTAGCTAATGTCTGCATTGTTCTTAACATTTCTAAATTTAGAGTCTCAGAAGGTTGTAGTTCTTTATTTAAGAGCACAGTTTCTGGGTCTGAGGCAGCTTGCTTTGCAGCTGCATCAGCCCGAGCATTCCCTTTTGAAATTTTATCTTGTTGTTTTGTATGGGCTGCACATTTACAGATAGCTATTCTAGTGGGTAACTGAATAGAATCTAACAGGTTCAGAATCAATTGTGCATGATTAATCGGCTTGCCAGTAGATGTTATCATTCCCCTGTTTTTCCATTGTTGTGCAAAGACATGCACTGTAGAGAAAGCATACTGACTGTCAGTATATATGTTAACACATTTGCCTTTCGCTAGAGTGCAAGCACGTGTCAAAGCTATCAATTTTGCTGCTTGAGCTGACAGGTTATGTTGCAGGGGTTGTGCTTCTATGATTTTGTCATCAGTCACTACTGCATAGCCCACTAGGTTTTTCCCTGTAGGACCTCGTCTACAGGACCCATCCACAAAAAATGTCACCTCTGCATCAGCTAAAGGTACATCAGTAAGATCTTGTCTGGGTGTGGTTATTTGTTCCATTTCCTGTAGGCAGCTGTGCGGTGTGCCATCCACAGGAATCGGAAGTAATGTCGATGGATTTAATGTTGTACAACGTTCAATTGTCATATGGGGTTGACTCAATAGTATGGTCATGCAAGAAAGATGTCTGGCAGGGGATAAAAATGCTATTTTTTCTTGTAGTAAAATTATCGCAACTGCATGAGGTACTCTCAACGTGAGAGGATGAAACAACACCACTGAGGCTGAAGCTTGCACTGCCATAGCTGCTGCGACTACTGCTTGTACGCAGGGTGGTAATGATTGTGCCACCGGATCTAACTGTGATGAATAGTAAGCTATGGGGCGTTGCTTGCCGCCATGTTGTTGCGTCAGTACTGACGTCATATATCCCCGCCTACAATCTACAGTTTGGAAAAATCTCTTATGGTAATTTGGAAGCCCTAAAACTAGTGATGAAGCTATCAGTTGTTTTAGTCTACAAAAGGCTGCTTCTGCTTCTGGAGTCCAGTGCAGTGTTTCTTGTGCTGCCATTGGTGTTTTAAATATTAAATCAGCCAATGGAGCCGTTTCTAAAGCATAATTCGGTATCCAACTTCGACAAAAATTAGTCGTTCCCAAGAAGGACATTATTTCCTTTTTGGTAGTTGGTCTAGGTGCTTGTAAGATAGCTGTTTTCCGATCTTCATCTAATGTTCTACCTTCTTTGGATATCACATATCCCAGGTATTTAACCTGTTCTTTCCAAAGCTGCAATTTGTGCTTGTTCACTTTATGCCCTTGCTCAGCTAAGAATTTCAATAATGCTATTGTGTCTTCCCTACACTGTTGCTGGGTAGGGGCTGCAAGCAAGATGTCATTTACATAAAGTAGTACTTGGCTGCCCCCTGGTGGAGAAAACCCCGCCAGGTTGCTAGCCATTTCCTGTGCGAATATTGTTGGACTTTCACTATATCCCTGTGGTAGTCGGGTGTACGTATACCTTTTGCCCTGAAATGTAAATGCAAACCAATGCTGGCTGTCAGGGTGGATAGGTATTGAGAAAAATGCATTGCTAATATCTACCACGGTGAAATATTTTTGTTGCGGCTTCAAATCATTTAACAAGGTATGTGGGTCTGGCACCGTAGGTGCTCTTGGTATTACCGCATTATTTACAGCTTGTAAATCTTGTACCATTCGCCATTCCCCGTTTGCTTTTTTCACAGGAAATAGGGGAGTATTACATGGTGAATCTAAGGATTCTACCAGTATCCCTTTCTTAAGTAATGCCATTATGATAGGTTTGATCCCCTGTTTCGCATCCTTGCTCAAAGGATATTGTCTCTTCCTTGGTCTAAAGGCTGATTTTGGTGTAATAACTACTGGCCCTGCTGTTCGAATAAGTCCTACATCTGATTTTCCTGTTGACCAAAGAACATTTGGTATTTTACTCAAAGCTTTTTCTTCTTCTTCTATCAAGAACGCCAGTCAGCTGTCTTCACTCTGTTGTAAGTGTACAGCTGGGCGTGCTTGCGTTAACCAATTCAGTTTTTGTTTCTGTACTCCTAAGTCCGACAACTCTAAGTCAGTCAGTTTCTCCCATTTTGTCACTTTGTCACCCAAGTCTACCCACCTAACATTCCTGTTTTTGGTTAGGCTAACATGTGGTAGTTTATTGGATTTGTACAATTCCAAAAACTCCTGAGGTAATGAACCACTCACCACACTGTTGCCCTCAGTGTCCCAGTATAGGGTCCGTAGTATTAGTCTATTTGCAGGATTCCTGAACAACTTTTGTTCGTATTCTTTATCAGGTCCTGGTGTGCTACAATAATATAGGGTACAATGTAATAAATGTTGCTGGTCAACATCGAGGGGAAGCACCTTGCTGGTGGCTACATTTATCAGTTCCTTGGTCACTGCCCCTGGACCGGTTGTAACCAGATCCTGGCTGTACCAATAATAAGCCTCACCCTCCGATCGTACTACAAAAGTATCAGCTTGTCTCTGTGCCTCCATACCGTTCATGGTAGGGACTACTGCTATACCAAAAAGTTGCATAAGATCTCTTCCTAATAAGTTCATGGGGCATTTGGCAGAAAGTACTATTTTACTTCTTTGGGTCATGCCCGAGACGGGGTCAGTTATTGCTATATCATGGGAAAGTGGTTCCCTGTACAGCTGTCTGTTTGCTGCTTTCACTAATATATAATCAGGTGACTCAGAATGTTCCGGTAACTTTGAAGGATGTATCAAAGTTCGTGATGCTCCTGAATCACACAAAAATTTGACTTTTTTTCCTTCCACCAGAAGTGTCACTTCCGGTTTAGTGTCTGCCAAATAGAGCTCTAAGCTCAATAATGCCAAGTCTAAAACTTCACTTTCCCCAACTTTTACATCCGGTTGCATGTCATCTGTTTCTTCTAAGGTATTTACATCATTCCCCTGCTCATTAGTCTCTCCTGGTGACTGCTGAGCAGCATAACTGTCATATAGTCAATCCTCATTTTCCTTATCCTTTTTTTCCACAGGTGCCTTGCTCCTGCAATCCCTTGCCAAATGTCCCTTCTTACCGCAATTGAAGCACTCACCTTTTTTTTTTCTGCTCTCATAAATTTCTGAGTTTCTGTCAGAGCGTTTGTTACCCTGAGTATTTTGCTTACCCTTTTTGGCTGCTTGTACTACAAAAACTTCCGCACCGTCTTCAGCTGTGAAGACCTGCGTTTTTTTTTTTCTTTTTACTGTTAAAATGTTTTTCGGCATGTCTAGCATACTCTAACAAGGCTTGAAGCCTACTTGTTCGGTGATCTATCATGTGCTTCGTGATGAAGCTATTGATAGGGGCAATACAACCTTTCAAAAATGCATTCTTCAATTGTTGTTCATATGAGCTATCATTCTTTTGATTCTCAGGAACAGGCATGCCACTATGGTTATTAAAACATTCTAATAATCTACCATAGTATGCATCCACTGTTTCATTATCTCGTTGTACGCATTGATTAATGCAAGTCCAGTCTGCCCTAGGTTTCCATTTTTCAGTAATGCGGTCTGTAAGACCCTTCAATCTAGTATCTAGTTCTGCGTCATTATGTGGGAGTGGCCTGTGTTGCGCGTCACGGGCATTCCAGGCGCCACAAATCATGTGCCAGTCTGGACCTAAAATTTGTCTAACTACTCTTTTTACCTCTTCCCCATTTAAGTGGTAACTCAATTTCATACCCTGTAAATCCTGTAGAAATTTTTCAAAGTTAATTTTTGGATGGGGAATTCCTTTTGTAGCTTTTTGGATGTCTTCCGGTGTCCATGGTCTATACACTAAGAGAGTTGAGGCCTGGCCCTCCTGCCCTGCCTGTGGGTTTGGTACTTTTATTAATGGACAGATTTTCTCACTCTCATCTAATAAACTTCCGCTTGGTTGAACATCTATAAGCGTTTGACGTGTTCGGGATCTAGTCCCGATAGGTTCTCTTATAAATGGTTGTCTTAATATCCCTGTTGTCTCTGGGTAACGTGGGGGGGGTCCAGCCCGCCCTCCCGTTTCATATTCTGAGTAAGGCATCGGTGGAGGTGGTAGGGGAGGGACCGATGCTACTATTATGTTATTATCCTTTTTGTCTAAAAATAATGCCTTTGCATTTTTATTTTTCTGTTTCCTTCGGTTCACTTCCTCAATCCACCTATGTGCTTGAGGAACACCCAACTGTTGTTGTTTTTTTGCCTGACCTTCTGCGTCAGATTTTAACTGTTTCAAAAGTTTTACTAATGACATTTTATCTAATTTACCATCAAAGTCATACTTGTTAACCCATTTTGCAAAATATCTCACATTATTTGCTCTCTGTAATTGCATATATTTTGCATCTTCTGTTAGGGGCGGGTCACGTGACCCTTTAGTGCATTTATTTCCCATGTCTTTGAAAGAGAAAAAAAAGAAGAGAGAGAGAGAAAAAAAAACAGAACTGTTACGTAACCCTTTCTCTTGTACCACGTGGTATCTTATTCCCCGTATTCACAGTAGTGTCTAGAATGACTGTTTACTTTGCTTTGTTTTATTTCCTGATCTATGACTCAAGATACAATACTTCGACTACCTCTTTCCCTGCTATCACAAACCTTAGCAATAGCACAGTGTAACCTGGTCCCCGATCTAAAACAAAGACAAAGAGAGGAATTCTGCTTACCCGAGCCTCCTGCTTATGTTTGATATGCTTTTTAGGACCCAGTTTTCCGCTTTTCGGCCACAGATCAGACAAGTGGACAGCCTCTTTGGGCACGACAATTCAGTCGGAGGTCTTTCCTTCTTCTGCGCAGATTTCGGTGCCACCTATATATTCTGACCTGCAGCTTACCAAGGGAATTCCGGTCCGAAGGACCAAAATGTTAAATAAATTCGTTAGAGTCAGACTGTAAAAATCATTGAGTTATTCAAAAACAATGTCAATCAATAGCAAACAATAATGCAGGAGAACTTGAGTATCTTAAACTCTAATGTACATTAGGAGGCAAAAAACCATACACAAGTTTGTACAGAATTTTGTCTAGTTTTATTCACAAAGGGCACCATTTTTATACATGTCATTATCAGTTTTGCCCACCTCACTGGCGTGGTCAGTGACAGGGTCTTTACATCATAGTAAAAGTGCTGAGATTGTGTTTTTCAAAAAAGTTTTTTTCCCATGAGAATGTTACAGCCTTGCAAGCACCTGGTCAGTCACGATGACCTCCTGAGGATGTAGCCAATTCAAGGCTCTCAGATTAGTTCGAATACAATAGATGTATGTCTTCTTTAATGCCTCTCTTTGTCTTTCTGGTTCTCAGCTGCGCACTATCAGAGATAGTGCGACATGGCTATTCTCCTGGTGGAAGCAGGAAAGAGGATACACATGCGAACAGATTTATTATTTTCTAACTTTGCAAAATAATCTTTACTTGAAAGACATGAGCCAGGCTGTGCTTGCAAGCTGCCAAGGTCAAATTTTTGATTACACTGCAGCTTGTGCTTCAAGCAATAATATGCAGGTTTATTTCTACTATTATTCTAGTAAGACAGAATTAAATGCATTATATACTACTTTTCAAACTTTGTTCTCTATTATAGATTTAAGTACATTTATTCCTAACTAAAGCACACATTTCTCTATATATTTGACCACACAACTTATATGTGTTCGAATGTTTGAATCACATTTTCCCAAGCAGCATACATTGTAAATATATTTTCTAAGCAGCATACATTGTAAATATATTTTCTAAGCAGCATGTATAGATTTTTCTAACATGCTCCCAGTCTATGTTTGGGTAGTTGAAGTCACCCAATATAATGGTGTTTGGAGAGACTTTCATATTCTCCAGTGTTCTCAGGAAAGCCGAGTGGAGTTCCTGCATTTGGGAGGGTGGTCTGTAGCAGGCTACAAACCGAAAGGCAGTTTTGCCCACTGTTAGTTGCACATGGATGGTGTCCGATGCTTCATGAAGTGCCACTAACCTGGAGGTGTGGGTATCTTTAATGAATATGGATACTCCCCCTCCTTTTGTGGTTTGGTCCAAGTTTTGGGGCCGAAAAGCATGGTATGAGGTATAACCTGGTAGTGCTGGGGTGCTCTCGGGAGCCTTGAACCAGGTTTCTGTTACTGCACAGATATCGATATTCTCCATACTGAGGAGAGCCTCGAGTGTGTGCATCTTTAGGTTTAGACTTCTGGCATTGAGCAGCATTACCCTTAGTTTCTTTTTCTTTTTGTTGTCTATGGAGGTGGGTTTATCTTTTGAGCCTTGCCTAAAAAAGGCACTATGGGGGTGGCAAGAGCCTTAGCCAGTATTCGAAAGCCCAGGGGTGACAGGTGTAAGCCGTCCCTAACGAAGCAATGTGGCTTGTCGAGCATGTCATCCCAGGCTGACAGACACTGGATCCCCTTTGAATGACACCAATACTTTAGCCAATTGTTAAAATTGATCATTTTGTCTTTATACTGTGTCATCATTCTTGGTGAGGGTAAGATGCTACTCAAGGTCAGGGTCATACTGGCCTGGGCTACATGATCAGAGAGCTCCTCTATGTCTCTTTTCATGTAGTCCAGGGAGGTACGTCTCAGGTCATTCACACCAGCATGGACAATGACGGAGTCATATTTGTACTTGCTTTGGAGTGACCTGAGTGCTTGTGTTTTATATATATGTATATATATATATATATATATATATATATATATATATATATATATATTTGTGCGTGTGCTGTTTATTTCTAATTTATTCAATCAACAATATTAAATTGGCATCTTTTGTTTCTGACTTTTTCAGTTGCAGTTACTTTCCTGCGTTAAATTTTCCCATGCTATTGCATTGTAGCCCATTACTGGGGAGTTTTGAGTTTATCGCACAGTAGTTGAAAAAGTATATGTGTGCTTTCTTAGTAAGGTCTTAGCATGTGTGGAGTTTCTTAGTTGTTTGCTGTGGTATCATTTGAATCACTTTGATCTGTCATGCTGTTAATAAATGTGGACAGCATATAAAAATATTTAGTGCATTCGAATAGTGCCTATAAATATGCAAAGACATATGCACACATGCATTTGATGTGTGTGTGTGTTTACTTAATAAAGTCAAAACACCACAATGTTAACAAAACTGCACATGCTCTAAGGCATATCACTGAAACAAATACATAACTTTCTTCCCAATTGAATTATTATTGTGATCTTGCACATAGTGTTATTTGGCTTTCCTGTGAAGTGTTAACTATATTGTCTTCAGTATTTTTTTTTTTTTGCCTACTTAATTTGAACAGTCAAATAATTAAGCCAGACCTATATATAATCTGTAATCATATAATGAATAATCAACATACTAAATGACTGACACAAAAAACATTGACAGAAATATATTGACTATTTATTATATCAGTATTATTAAGCAATGAAACTCAGTACATCATAAAAGAAAACAAATCTCCTTCCCTGATGTACTTCCCTTAACCCTATTACACATTCTGCTCAAATTTGTCTGAATATTGATAATGTTATGGAAAGGGTTTATCCCTCTGCTTCATCTTAGTAATACACACTAACACTAATCCTAACCCTGCCCCTAATATACAGTACAGCTTACCTTAAAAAGCCCCTTCCATATCACTTCCGCTATGTGTGCATGCACACACACACACTAAAACTATCCCATTATATAACCCTTACCCTAACCCTAAAACACTCACACCTGCACACAAACTCCAAGCCCCACCACTTTCCTTTGTCAACTAACTGGAAGTTGCACAAAACAGCCTTGTCACAATTGGCCTTTTGCACAAATGCGCATCAATGCACTTGCATCTCACAAACTACGACCAAGTAAAGTTCAACCATATACATATACATTATATATATATATATATATCTATATATATATATATATATATATATATATATATATATATATATATATATATATATATATACCCATGCACACACAAACATAAGTATAGTGTACACCAATACACTGTAAAATACAGCGTGCTATCTTTTTTACCACATTGTATAGCAAAATCTTCTTCAAAAGGATTTACCAGCCTATATATTATGCATAATTAGATATGTGTGTGTGTGTGTGTGTGTCTATATCTATCTATCAATATGTATATATATATATATATATATATATATATATATATATATATATATATATATATATATAATGTTAATATTTTAATATGATACAGAACTATAAAAAATAAATAAATATGTGGCTGTTAAGTCTCGCCTCTTAAAAGTAATAGCAAAGCATACATTTTGAGTGAGATCAGGACATATTCAATTTAAACATCATTTTACTAGCTACATAATTCAAACGTGTGTATAAGAATTGTTTGGCACTATTCAGATTTATAAGGTTTTAGTAAATCACCAGGCAGTTTGATGTCTCATGTACTGCATGCACTTTCTTTAATAGGTTTAGTATTCCATTCATTTCTGTAAAAATATAGTTTGTACTGCAACAGTATGTTATTCCTTGCAGAAGTAATCATACATCTAGTCTGTTTTTCATTGTAGTTCATGTCTGATTTGAGATATGAGGTTCTGAAGAATTCTAAACCTTCCTAGTATCTTGTCATTGCCACTGTAACAAAAAATGAACCCCGTTAGTACATTCTGTGCCATTTGTTCTTAGAAACAGCTGTCAGCCCCCTCCTAGTATACTTGCAGTATGAATCTCATTTGTGCAACTACAAAGTAACCTTGGTGCAAGATATCTTTTTTCAGTTTCGAGTGGTAGACTTTTTTTACGTGAAGCTGTTTCTCCTGTAGCAACAAGGGAAACTGTTCAGTCCTATCTCACTTCCATTTAATGGCACCTGTGGTCACTTTGTCATTTTGTCCTGCTTCTGTTCTCACTCTGATATGGGAATGGATTACCAAAGAAGAGTAGCTTCCCAGCCCCCAGACTACAAGTGGAAAACATGATTTTTGCATTCCTCCCTTTACTTTATTTTTGCTTTCCCCTCCTTACCTCTGTTTTTTACTTCTAAATAATATGAAAAAGCATGCTAGCATCTGGAGACTCACATTCATTCTAGGAATATGTATACTATTTTATTTTTTTTTACAAGATAGATAATTACACTAAGTCAGTGGTTCCCAAACTTTTTTGATCCTCAGCTCCCTTGCTGAGTCCAGGTTTTCCGAAGGCGCCCACCTGTGGCGTGCATAAAGTCCATATTTAATTTATTTATTTATCTGACATTTGTTTAACAAGGCTGCCCGACTGGACTAAGAGACCTGGGGAGAAAAGCTCAAAAATACAATAAAAAAAACAATTACCAAAAAAAAGTGTACATTCTGCTTAAAAGCATAACACTGATCTACTATGGTTGAGAGGTAAGCAAACCTAATGGCAACCTTATTAACTTCAAGTTTATAAGATCAGTATTTAAAATCTGTCCCTATTATTTGGCTCTGTACAGCATACCTCTCAACTGTATAGATTTTTGCAGAATGTCCAGATCTTTGCCTCATATGTTTGATCTTTTTCTCATAAAATTGTTTTCTGGCAAATCACTGGCAGATCTTTGAGGCTGAAGTCAGAAAATAATGAAACTCAGCTGAGTTTCATACTTCATACCCTTCAGAAAATTCATGCTAATGCAAAACCTGTATTTCTATCAACTTTCTAAGTTTGTGAGAGCAGTACTTAAAAGTGTCCCTATTTTGTGCCTTTGTACCCCCACGATTTTTGGCTTTTCCAGATTTCTTGATCTAAGAGGGTGAGAGGTGTGTGTCTAGTGGTATGGTCCAGACTTACACAGACCTCACTGCTACTGCTGCCAGGGATCACTCTCATGTATTCACTCTTTCCCCCTGTGACACACACACACACACACACACACACACACACACACAGTCACTTCCTCATTCATACCTGCATTCATTCACACATCGCTCTCACTATCTGTCACGCCCACATGACACACACCCACTTATGCATTCATTCATACATCGCTCTCACTCTCCCGATCTTACACCCACATGCCACATACCCACTTACGCATTCATTCATACATCCCTCTCACTCTTCTGATCTCACACATACACACACACAGTCACTTCCTCATTCATACCTGCATTTATTCACACATTGCTCTCATTCTCCCGATCTTACACATACACACACATAGCCACTTCCTCATTCATACCTGCATTCACTCACACATCGCTCTCACTCTCCCGATCTCCCATACACACACACACACACAGCCATTTTTTCATACATTCCTGCATTCACTCACACATCTCTCTCACTCTCCCAATCTCTCTCATACACAAACAGACTCTTTTGCTTTCATGCACACATTCACTCACACACGCACTCATACAGGCATTCACTTAACTGATGGCCTGGTTCCAAGTGCTCCACGGCCCAGTATTAGTCCGCAGCCTGGTGGTTGGGGACCACTGCTATACTTGATGCCAGTTCTGCTAAAAAGCTACAGTGCAGGTCTAGACTTAGTTCACCGCAAACTAATAAGCTTAGCTGCAAAATAAACTGCGAACTGTTCGCAGTTTATTTTACAGCTAAGCTTATTAGTTTGCGGCGCCCCTGTGAGGAAGCCGCAGCACACACTTTGGGAACCCCTGCACTAAGCAGAGAATGCCTGTTGCCAGAAGTAACTACAGGGGGTAAAAAGTCTAAGCCAAAAGAGTAAACAATTTAAATTACAATGCCATCATACAGTAAGTTAAACAAGAAGTCTGTTAAATAAAAAAAGTATTTGTAAGACATCCTATAAATAAATAACAGAAATAAGAAATCCAGAAAGTACTATGTAAGTTTTTAATGTGAAGGAAAACCTGCACTCTATTAACATGATGCATGAAAGGATGAATTAAACTGTGGATTGAATTGTTTTCTGCAGTATATTTTGTATGTAGAGAAATGGGCAGGCAGGCCGGAAGAATGTAGTGGCCATGATCTCCTAACGAAGTAAATGTGTTTGTGTTTTTTCACAAAAAACACCTGATAATGTAAATACTGGCTACAATATGTAGGAGGTATGCATGCACCAGTGAACAGACGGACCATATTTCATTAGACTCTCTTTTAAAGGGCAGTTGTTGGTTGCCTCTGATGGCATACACAGCTATGAGTATGAACAAATTGAGCTTTGAGCTCTTCACATTTGGGTGATGAAAGCATCCTTATAACTTTGTAAAGATTTGTGCAGTCTTCATTACCAAAGCATTTAAAACTCATTTGCACTTGGAGTGTAACTTCCACAATACTGTAATGTCAGAGACACCACCAGTACAAACCAGAATGTGTCCCAATCACACTTTCAGCTGTACTGTAATGTCAGATACACCACCAGTACAAACCAGAATGTGTCCCAATCACACTTTCAGCTGTACTGTAATGTCAGAGACACCACCAGTACAAACCAGAATGTGTCCCAATCACACTTTCAGCTGTACTGTAATGTCAGATACACTACCAGTACAAACCAGAATGTGTCCCAATCACACTTTCAGCTGTACTGTAATGTCAGATACACCACCAGTACAAACCAGAATGTGTCCCAATCACACTTTCAGCTGTACTGTAATGTCAGATACACCACCAGTACAAACCAGAATGTGTCCCAATCACACTTTCAGCTGTACTGTAATGTCAGATACACCACCCGTACAAACCAGAATGTGTCCCAATCACACTTTTAGCTGTACTGTAATGTCAGATACACCACCCGTACAAACCAGAATGTGTCCCAATCACACTTTCAGCTGTACTGTAATGTCAGATACACCACCATTACAAACCAGAATGTGTCCCAATCACACTTTCAGCTGTACTGTAATGTCAGATACACCACCCGTACAAACCAGAATGTGTCCCAATCACACTTTCAGCTGTACTGTAATGTCAGATACACCACCAGTACAAACCAGAATGTGTCCCAATCACACTTTCAGCTGTACTGTAATGTCAGATACACTACCAGTACAAACCAGAATGTGTCCCAATCACACTTTCAGCTGTACTGTAATGTCAGATACACCACAGTACAAACCAGAATGTGTCCCAATCACACTTTCAGCTGTACTGTAATGTCAGATACACCACCCGTACAAACCAGAATGTGTCCCAATCACACTTCCAGCTGTATATGTGCTCCCCTGGCCTCCCAGCTATTTCTTCACATATAAATAGCTTACAGACGTACAAATGCAAATGAAAATAGTGCAATTATGCATCTGTAAGATAATGCGATGCAAAACATAGTTACCATTTTACATGTTGAAGAAAAAAGCACCTTTTCTCCTCTATCTTCCTTTTCTTAGTACATATGTGCTGATGTGCCCCCTTCCATCAGTGGAGTACTTGCTGCATGCCAGAAGGGGCATGACATGACACTATAACTGATGAGCTTAGCTTATGTATAAAAAAAAGGCAAAGAAACAATACCTTCTTCGTACTTATCCATCAGCTATCCGTGTTGTATTGTAACGAAATAATATACTGATCTGGCCAGATATCTCAGTATAATAAGCACCATGGGGCAGCTGGCTCAAACTCCACTGGACAATACTCCCACTGTTTGTCACCCTTGTGGGGAACCAGAGCTGCCCCCCCCCACCAACAAAATGGGTGAGCCAGCAGTGCTTGTTACTTCCATCCTCCCTGGACATCTCCTACAGGCACCTAAGCTGCTACTAGAATCTGGGTTGTCTGTATCACAGTTAGGGCTTTATCTCTGTATGCTGTGGAACAAGCTCTCATCTTGAGGGATTTTAGTGGCCCTGACTATGCAGAGACTGCATTGCCTGAATTTAATGGCACTGTCCAAATTACTTTAAGGTACCCAATAAATTGTACTGACCTGAACGTGAAGACACTAGGTGCCTTAAACAGACAAACAAGGACTGAAAACTGTGTTACTCTCTTAGCCAAAATATTTCAGCCAACATAGCCAGTACCATGGATTCATACTTAAAAAAAGAATGAAACCTATAGCTACCCATTAGTGTGATCAAAAGACACAGCTACTTGATATTGTGTGTGTGTATATATATATATATATATATATATATATATATATATATATATGATATATGTATGCGCACACACTCGTGTATGTCTGTGTGTGTGTGTGTGTATATATATATATATATATATATATATATATATATATATATATATATATATATATATTTATGATATATGTATGCGCACACACTCATATGTGTGTGTGTATGTGTGTGTGTGTGTATATTTATATATTTGGTTCTATTGTGTATGATTGAACTACTTTGAACTAAAAACACCAACAAAAAAAGTTTGTACACTATACTGAACACAAAAATATCAAATGAAATAATATATAGTGAAAGGAAAACTATTTCCCCTCCCATTATCCACAGTAACCCCCCTCCCCATAGCACTACCTTCAAATTCATCTGAATAGTGGCAGAGTTATGGGATATTTTTTGTTAAGGTAAGGCATAAGGTTAGGGTTGAGGGAAGGGACAGCTTTAAGATTAGGGTTGGCACCCATTACTAAATAGGGCAGGGGGGGCTTTGAGACTGGTTGCCCTTTTTTCTTATTTCATAATAAATGAATAAGTGATCCAAATTTCTGAAGGTTTTAGCTCAGCCAAGGCTGTATTTGAGTTGTCTGTGGACATCCAAAGTCTTTCTCTCTCAGCTTTAGGTTCTGGATATAATACAGGAAGTCTAAAAACAGACAGTATTAGAAAAGGCAAAGAGATATTAACAAAATGGCATTAAGACTCAATGTACAATGTACTGCAGTAGAGAAATTAATCATGTTTTGCCTCTTATTATTCATATTTTCAAAATCCAGGGACCTATGCTGTTGAGGAATTTGTTGTGGAATGTCATGCTGGGAGACAGGAAGATTAATTGTCAATGTCCAGATATACCACACTATACTGGAGATATTCATTTGTTAGAAATTATGATAATGAATAATATTTCCATGTACATTTACTTCTTAAAAAAGTGACTTACGAACTATTACATGGCATTATGTGCAATCTTAGTGAAAAATTATATATTGCCTTCTGTTGGTTTCTTGCTGTTACTTGCATTTACATGCATGTATTTTACAGTTCATTTAACTATTTATTGCAATCAACTAGTCTTATTACTGTATTGTACTGAGTACAATAAATACACGAAGACAACCCTTTCAGTTAATATGCTTTACTATCACATTTTCTTTTCAGATCTACAAGCATGCAACACAGATGCTGTCAGCTCTCTATGGCAAATACCCAAAGCTTGTTAATACATGCTCATATTTATACCAAAAAGTCTGATATTTTTTCTCATAGTCTGATGTATAACAGTTCTTTCTTTGTATAACAGTTTTCTTTTGTTCCCTTGTCCTTGGTTCTCTGTAATTTGATGATCCAAGGAAACTCAATCTTGCATTATCTGAAACGTGGTGTTCCAGCACTATCTGAAACTTGATGTTACATCTCTTTACATCACTGATGTCCTTCCAGCTGCCATCTGCGCAGTTATTTTTACAGACTTTGTTTCTCAATAACATACTCCTTTACATGGATGCCAAAATCTAACTAAGCTATATATGTTTGCCAGCACACTTACTATTTTTCTGCATGTTATACTATTTCTAAATGAACCCTATATATTTCATATTATTTTTACAGCTTTTTATTCAAGCTAATAATCATGTTAGGAAAAGTTTGAAAAGACAGTGGGCAGGATTCACGAAGCCTCCGTGTAAGAGTTATAACTCATACACGGAGGCTGCAGTTAAACGGAGTGATGTCAGCATGCTCTGCATATTCATGAGAGCATGCTGAATCACACCTAAGGCTAACACGGTCTGTGTAAAACAGTAGGGGGCGTGTCCATAGGCCGAGCCCTGTAAGCGGACATGCCCCCAGAAGAGTAAAAGTGCCCAAAGTAAACACCCACGACAGAGTCCATGGAAATGTGAATAAACACAACACGACACATGTCCCCACAGACTACGAACATAAAATTTACAAATGAACATCACATAATTTTTTTTTAAATTGTAAAGATGTTTAACCGTGAGTGCGCTCGTTTGTGTGGGCGTGCCCGTAGCGCAGCTACAGTTAGCAGTCAGTGGGAAAGCATATAAGAACTAAATATGCAAAGTAAGCCAAGAAGCAATAGCGTAGCAGTAGAGATGTTGGCTGAAGAGCAGGCATTCATGGTTCGAGCCCCCACAACACCAATTTTTATTTTTAGCAAAATAAGCACGAAACAAGTCCCTGACAAATATGTACACATAAAATCACATTTTATGTAAAATGTAATGAAATAGCCCATTTATATTGAAGAAATGTGAGGTAACAAAATAATAAAAAATGCCAGATGTGCCCATAGCTGAGCTACAGTTTAACAGGGTGAGTGCATCTGCCCGTAGGTAAGCAGTGGTTTAACTGGTGCAAAATGAGTGCCCGTAGCTGAGCAGTGGTTTAACACACTAAAGCTATGTGCCCCTAACTGAGCTGAGCATAATATGCGTGCTGATAGCCAAATGAGGCGTAAACCAGTGTATCCCGTTTGCGCGGAGCTGCGCACCACGCAAACAAGCTAACCGACGGGCAATGTTGAGCAAGCCGTATCAAAACTGCCTTTATTGAGACACACCCCTCAGCATGTCTAGACAGTCATAAAAAATAAAAAGTAGTGGCCAGGTTCGAACCCAGGATACTATACACCATAGTCAAAGTACCAAACCACTAAGCCATGACAGCAGTACCTATAAATGCAATAATAGCTAATATATAGGAATGAATACAAACTGGAGCATGACAATGAAGGTTTACTGAAGTTGATACAATTCCAAAATGGCCAATCACAGATATGTGCGGGAAAAATGGACTATATAAGCCCCATAGGCGGGAATACACAGCATAAACGATTGTAGAACTAAACTGCAGGCAGAATGACAGGAGTAGGAGAGGGTAGTTGCTTTCGAGCACAGAGGTGGGGCATTGAGGAGTCCAGGTACATGGTCTGGCTCCTAGTCCACAATCATGAGGCCCAACTCATACAGGGCCAGGTCCTCTGGGGAGCATACAGGGCTGAGGCGTGGGACCGGTTGGCTCATGATCTCACCAGTGCCACAGGGATTCCAAGGACTGGTGAGCAGGTCCATCACCACCATGCGGACCTGAAGAGACGCAAGCAGGACCAACTGAACCTTTGGATCCAGGAGGCCCGGCAAATGCCCAACGCCCCACTACTGAGTAAGTTACATTTAATTATGTATGTAAGAAATTAAACAAGCTGATATTATGGAGATGTGTATTCCAATATTACTTCATTTATATTACAGCTGCAGGTGTCCGTTCTGCAAACCGCAGAGCCTATGGCGATAGGCTGGTGCGGTTGCGCCACCAGGCAGGTCAGTAATCCACTACCAGTAACTGTAAAGAAATATAAAAGTATGACAGTCAGCAAAAGAGTGCAGTGTAGTCACTAAGGAATAAAATGTGCAAGTAACAGTGTGAAAGTGTCTGCAAGTATTGCTTGGTTACAAAAGTGTGTTGCAGCCTGTAAGCCAAACAGAAAAATGAAAATGTCTGACATAAATTCTGAAATAAAAATGCCCCACCTGTAAGAAAATAGTACACAACCTGCAGCAGGCTGAAAAGTATAGCTGCAGAAGATGATGAAATCACATGTGTGAAATATATCCCTGTTGAAATACTGAAACATGACAGAAGTGAGACTGCTGGAAAGGATTGTAATAACTACAGGTAAAACATGTCAATACAGCCTAGAAGTAAGTACCATCCTGAATAGTAAAATGAAAACAAGTGAGAGAGTGTGAGAAAGTGTCATGAATCCAGCAATACAGTAGTAATAACCCCTGAATAAAGTATACTGCAGTCAATACAGAATGAAATGCATGTGAGAATCAAAACCAAACAGCGAAATCTGTTCAAAGTGTTGCTGCATCTGGAATGTGTATCCCAAAATCTGGATATGTTGCTCTCAGTCTGCAATATGCAGATAGTATGATTGTCTGATATACCAAACATCCACACTTGTCTACAGCTATATAAAGCAAATGTAGCAGAATGATGTAGCTGAACAAAGCTAGATATGAATGTGTATGAAGAACAATAAAATGTATATTGATGTTGCAGTAACAGTCCTATCACCAAGTTGAAATAGTTATCATATAGGAAACTGTAGTTAGAACAGTAGTGTGTATATATGTGCAGCTATTAGAAATGTACAGCATATGTATTGGTATTTGAAAGTGTTAATATTATTTTCTTCACCCCACCCTATAACCATATATAACCCATTCCATGTGAAAATGGTATGTGCAATCACAATTAACACCCCTGGACATTTGTCCTGTTGGGTCATATATATTTGCATGTCCGTTGATGCATCTGCCCTGTTCATACATCCAAACCTGATGGCCTGTTGCCATCAATTAACCTTGCATGTTGTTGGACTGTGTATTGCTGTTCAAATTATGGATGTGTTATGTATGCTGTTCAATGGTGTGAATATCTGGGTGTTTGGTTAATGGGAATACTAATGCATGCTGTTACAACTAATTGTGAATTGTATTATATGTCACTAACCCAAACTGTCTTGACATAATGCAAAACATAGGATGACAGGGAAGGCGGGTTCCAGCAGACCCACCTCTCCCACCTCAGCTGGCGAGTGCACCTGGCACTAGTGCCGAGTCTGGACCCTCCTCCGGTGGCCCTGTGCCACCTGTGGGTGGAAGCGCTGCAGGGGATGGGGCTCGCCCCCCCTCTGCAAGTGTGGCCGGAGGAGAACCACCACTCACCCTCCGTAGCGTCCGGACTGTGGTGCATAGGGAGATTTGGGACTCTGTTCTCGACCCCCTACGCCAGCTTGAGGCACGGGTGGCACAACTTATGGGCATGCCTGCTGCCCGGCCTACACAGCCCCTAGCACAGCCCCATCCTGGGCAGTGAAGTAACAGTGGCAACTGCCTATGGGTGGGGATATCAGTTCCACTGTTGCCATCTGTGGGTTCATGGGCTCTGGATATCCAAACCTCTGTCCCCGTCAATTGTGTAACCTCCCACACATGTCATACACCACCCCTGTATGCGTCTTGTTTGTCTTGTCTGTTTACCTACCCAATCTACCTCCCCAGCTGTACCGACTTCCTTCACCTGACATACCACTCTCACCTGAAAAAAAAAAAAAGGGCACTCTGTACCCACAAAAAAATTACGCCCCATACATAGCTGCCCATTCCGCACACATGTCTGCTGGACATGGAATCTATCAATTACAATTGGCTGTACAACAAGTATTATTGTTGTCCTGACACCTCTTTCAGGGGTGGAAGGTTTCAAATGTCACATCAAATTACATACATATGCACAGCTGTTGCTGATGAAGAAATGGGCAGCTATGGGCCTTACCTACATCCCTACTGCAAATCCCAAGCTTGTTTCCCTACTGTCTTACCCTCTTTGTGACCCCTTTTTCACCACTTTCCTGTCTCCCCATTTTCATTTCTTTCAAAGAAAATAGCGCGGGTGTGTGCCAGATAAGCACTGTTAAGCGGTTGTAAGCGGGTGTGCGCATGTGTGCGCGGAGCTAAACACCAGTGCGCATGCGTGAGCTCCGCACAAACCAGCGCTAACCCGGTTACAACTGCTTAAAAGTGCCTTAGTCACTTTGATTGACAGGTCCTGTACTCAGTTCAAAAGCAAAATAAAATCCCACTGTCAGTCCCGAACCCAGGACCTTGGAAACACTAGTCTGTATTACCTACCACTAAGCCATGACTCTTATACAAGAACATTGTGCTAAAATAAATATAACATGTAATAGTAGGGATGAATGTAAAGGGAATATAGGATGTGTAGTACCCAAAGCATGTCATGTAGAATTACTGTCAAAACTACTGGATTACCATAATAGTAGTGTGTGAACAGAAACAGCCATGATAGTTGTTAGCTTGTAGGTAATAATGTCAGTTAATGTACATATATAAATATATGTATATGTACATATATATATATATATATATATATATATATATATATATATATATATATATATATATATATATATATATATATATATATATATATAGTTGTAGGTGTCATTGTGCATACACACTTACTACAGGGAACAGGAGAGAGGAATGGAGAAATGTGAATCTACAACACAGCCTGAATCATGACAGAGATACTAACCTTTACACTCACAGAACAGTGTCCACAGCATACCAGCATGGTCCCCGCCCTTACAATCTGAAAGGGCAACGCCTATCTCACATACCCTTTTATAGCACTGACCTGAAATCACAGTGAGAACTGCAATCAGTACACAACTGGCTGTATGCAATTAGCAAATGCTGGCTTACAATTGGTGCAGAGGCCATCACATGGACCTATGCAGATACCTACAAAAGCATCCAGTACTAACACTCCACACATGCAATACATTCATTGCACTGTCTGGAAGCAGACAGAGGGAGAGAGAAAACTGAGAGAGAGAGAGAGAGAGAGAGAGAAAACAAAAAAAAAACCTACACACTGTGACTCTGTGACTCTAAGCTGTCAGCAGTGACAGTAGCAGCAGGAATCAGAAGCAGTGGTAACGCAACCAGCTGCAACAAACACAGGTAATGCAAAGTAGCAGGTTAATAGTGTGCATACTGTGAACCCTCCAAATGTGTCATAGGTCTGTATCTATAGGTATGTCCATGTGATATGTTGTGTGTACGTAGTTCCACCAAAAGGGGATGACCATATATTACATGTCAATCAGTGTTAGGCCATGATCCTGGCAGCAGTTGTCTGTGCGTTGCCCTCAGCAATGGCTGTAGTGACTGCTTTGAAAGGTCAGTCAGGTTCAAAAGGCAGGATCAGCCCATCACAAAGGCACACTGGCTGGGAACAAGTGTCTGCAGATACCCGATATCACTGCATATGCATCCCATACTGCATAATTCCATAGCTTAGCAGACCAGGCCAGTTATGCATATGATGTGGTAGTTCCCAGGGTCAGTCGAGGTGCCTCCTTAGTGGTGTGGGACCACTGTCGCTGTATGCCACTGTCCAGGTACATATCCTGTAGTACGGCCAAGATAAATTATCAGTGTTATATGCAGTTGTATGTCCTCTTGGAGTGCAGGTAGCACACATCCAGGGATACCATGAGGTTACAGTGATGCTGTGTGTTCTGCTCTGCTGAGGGCGGCCCTCACCTGGACATGTAAGATGATATGGAGGTTACATATAGCTGTGATAACTATTTCAACTGGTGGGGGAGAAGGAGGGGATACATGCACCGAACCTGTCTGCAAGACTGTTGCCAATATCCGTGTGTTTGGTGAATGTTAAGTAGGTGTGTATTAACACAGAGCATATCTGAGGCATTTGGTCCATATGTGTAACATAACTGAAGAAGGCCTTGTGGTCATCCATAGTGTTTGTGGCCATTTCCCTCCCAGAGTAGGCCGTGGCCATTGTTATGACGGACCGTAGCGTAGTACCAGTGCTGACCACAGATGCCTTCCCTTAATGTGAATGTGCTCTGTCCTGCAGTAGCCTCCTGCTATTGTTATACAATCTGCCTCTGTCTGGGGTCCACCGGACAGGATGCCTAACCTTTGTGCATAGGGTCTGGGTTAGAAATGTGTGTGCAAGTTCCATGCAATCTGTGGCATGTCCGTGGTAAGCATTTGCAAAGGGGTCAGCAGTGTGGGTTGTGGCTTCCACTGGCCCAGTGTGCTGCATGGATACCATCTCAGTCCCAACAAGTGAATAACTGTCTAATCACATACATATCAAAGTAGTCTACTGTGCTGGTGGTGGTGGTGGGATATGTACATCCAGGCCAAGTAACTTGTGTCCACATCACACTAGTGGATGGCGTCCCACATACAGTACCTTGTGAGGAACCCAAGTGAGGTTGTGCATTGGACCTGTCAGTGTGTGCTGACCGATGGGGCATGCTACTATGTTGTGTGGAATGTGGCAGGTATTGTTGCACAGGTGTTGGCTGAGCACTGATATCTGGCCATGTACCTGTGTATCCACCATGACACACACACATGCAATATATGGGAGTAGTAGTATATCACTACACATGAGTATCATGTATAGTATGTGTGCCATATATTGCTGACATAGTCTGCTGATATCCTGTTTGTGTTCTCTTCCAGGGATATGGCGCATCAGCATAATCCCACCTACTCTGCAGCGGAAGATGTGGAGAGTCACCAGAGCCTGGTGCGGGAGTATGACATCCTGTTTTCCTGCACCAGTCAGAATCAGCAGGAGAGGGCTGCACTGTGGCAAGACCTTGTCCGTAGGGTAAATGATATTGGCACGCATAATAGGACATATGAGCAGGTGCGACATCACTGCAGTGATTTAATCCGAAGTGTCCGTCAGTGTGCATCAGATATCCACAGGCAACAGGTTGCCACAGGAGGTGGGGTGGCCACACATCCCCCCCTCACCAGACTGGAGGGGCTACTCCTAAGTGTTGTGGCTCCAGCCCCGGAACAGCAACAGCAGTACACCTGCATCATGATGGAGGCTGGAGCCACACAGCAGCACGACATGGATTGTGCAGGTAATATGCCATATGTACACTTGACTGTTCCGTACACTGTTAGTTTATGCATGTGTAAGGTGTGTCCGTGGTATGTATCTGTCATCATAGTATGTAATTGTGCATGTGTGATACTGGCAATATCAGCAGCTGACGTGTGAAAGGCAACTGGTGTACTACTGCACTGTATCATATGCAATATCAATGGTACAGTTGTGCCCACTGACATTAATCTCATCATTTCTGCAGGTCCCTCCAGGGTTACAGCAAGGCAGGCCATCCATGCTGGTGAGTGTGTTTAACATAAACTATAATAGTCCTGATAATGCTAGTAACAGTAGTGTAACTCAGTAGTGCTCTGTGTGTATACTGCGGGGTGTGCATGTGTGCAGGTGTGCCTGTGCCCATGTGTGCATGTGTGCATGTGTGCAGGTGTGCCTGTGTCCACGTGTGCATGTGTGCATGTGTGCCTGTGTCCACGTGTGCCTGTGTCCACATGTGCATGTGTGCATGTGTGCCTGTGTCCACGTGTGCATGTGTGCATGTGTACACATGACCACGTGTGCATGTGTGCATGTGTACACATGACCACGTGTGCATGTGTGCATGTGTCCATGTGTGCATGTGACCACATGCACATGTGTGCATGTGTGCATGTGTCCATGTGTGTAAGTGTCCATGTGTGCATGTGTCCACGTGTGCATGTCTGCATGTGTGCCTGTGTGCCTGTGTGCATGTGTCCATGTGTGCATGTCTGCATGTGTGCCTGTGTCCATGTGTGCATGTGTGCCTTTGTCCATGTGTGCATGTGTGCATGTGTCCATGTGTGCATGTGTGCAGAAGTGCATCACTGGTAACAATGTCTGGAGACTGTAAACTGTGTTTCCTGTCTTCTTCCCACAGCTTCTGGTGCTGCTCTGGTGACCTGCAGCAGGGAACCTGAATCTTGTGCCACGGGTACTGGTAATGATGATATTTGTGTAATGGTACAGGAAGGTGTGTCAGGGTCCACCATTGGTCAGCTAATTGACAGTACACAGCTGTCAACCCCATCATTGCGCACAGTCATCCTGCCAGTACATCCTTTGTCACCATTGTCCCTAGGTGATGGACAGGATACAGTGGGCATAGACTGGGGTAATGTGGTACCTGTGGCACATGCGTCCCCACACAGCAGCCATGGGCAGGGTCCTCTGATGGTACCACACAGACAGTTGCCCATGGGTTCTCGTGGGAGCATCCATGGGCGTACTGCCTCTGACCGACGTGCCCAAAGAGGTCTGTCAACCTCAGCTATGTTTCGGACTGTCATGCAGGCACAGTCGCGTATGGAAAGGTACACCAGACAGGGTCTGAGGGAGCTGAGAGCATGTCGCACAGCCATGACAGACAGTATGCATGACATTGCAGATGCTATCCGTAATTTCACCGATGTCATAGACAGACATTGTGGGGACATGTTACAGCAGTTCCACAACCAAATGTCCATGAGCCAGGGCAATGCTGGGCATTTGTGGCGTCGACGTGGCCGTATGCCGGCAACAGCAGCAGCTGGCAGTCGGCACGGATGACAACAGGCTCACGCACACCCCCATAGTGCCAACAGCAGCCCCAGCAATGCTGGGTCTGTGCTGTCATCGGAATGCCCCAGGAGACAATGTGCACGTGGCTCTGGACAGTCCCAACAGGGACCTGTGTCCAGTCAACACACTCCCGCTTCTGATGACAGTACCCAGTCTGGCTTAGTATTGGATACAGTCCATAGCACCCCTGCCAGGCACAGGTACCATGTCCATGCCCACAGACACTGATCTGTATGACCTGCCAGGTGCAGTCTGTGGCTGTCCACAAACCCCTGTATATGGCAGCCATGAGGTGGAACTGTGTGCGTGCATACACACATGCAAAATGTTAACACCTAGGGTGACCACATACACGCACACACTGCACCAACACTGCCCGACCCTGTACTGCTGCCCCTCACCAACACACATACACACACATGACAATTGGTGGTATCAGTGGCTGACTCAGGCATACCGAATTCACACCCTGTGCATATGATGACACTGTGCCACCTCCTGCAATCTCCAACATCATTGCAGGAACAGGTAAACACTTTGCTGATGCACAGGGTGACTACATAGAAGTGTATTAGTAGTATCATGGTGGTAACAGTACAGTATGCTGCTATGACTGTGTGTATATCCCAGCATGCCTGCTGCAGTAACTGTATGAATGTCCTGAATTGTTATCTGCACCCATAGTACATACCAAAGTGTAACAGCTGCACATAATTGCATGCCGGTGGTAAGGTTGTCAACAGATAGCTGCATACATGGGTAGCACAGGGGGGAAGCTAACACAAGTAGTGATATGCAATGGTGGACATGTACAGTAATGGTGTCAAGTTGTCCACAACGACTATGCAATGTGGATGTTTGCGCATGTAGATATGTGTGCAGTACCAATGTAATCCAAATCACAAATAACTATGACATAATATCAGTTCTACCATGGGCATCTGTGCTGTGTATTCCTGGGTACATGTTGATAGTGCCTACATATTTGCATTGTTACTTACTGTTATTGTTACCCCTTCTTTGTTGTACAATGCACTACTTCCAGCCCTGCTTACTGTAGCTTTGTTTGCATGCATGTTCACTTGGGGTTCCCTGGAACACTGCTTACACCTGCAATGCAGAGTTACAGTGCTTCTGTAGACTCCTAGTGACATCTGCATAGCGTACGATACGTATGTCAACTTTACACGACAGAACGTCACTGTCTGTCCTGTACGCATGTACGTTGCCTGTGACACATTGCACATGTCTTACCTGGCATTTACCCACATGTGCAGTCATATATGCCAGTGCTATGAAACAGTAGCGGTACACCCACACATACACACCTTCAGTATGTTGTTCCCCATTGGCTCTATGTGTTGGTACTCACCATAGCAATCACACTACTAGGGTAGCATGTGCAAAGGTAACCTGTGAATCACCTCTATGGTCCAGTTGTGGTTTATGTGAGTCATGTGGCAATGTCACAGCTGCCACATGTATGCAGTCAGCCATCACCCTTGGCCAGGAACGTACAATACATGTGTGGGATGCCACCACACAGCCAATCTGGGGACTGAGCTCTCTGAACCCAGTAATGCCATACCATGTCAGGTGGCATGTCATATATACTACATCCTGGACAAACTTCAACCCCAATCCCTGCTGCTACTATTGATAAAACCCCTGAAGATGTTTCTGATAGTTTTGACCAATTCTTTACTGAGACATTTCAAGCCCTAGCTAGCCATCTACCTCCTAGCTCCCCTGGTCCTGAAAGTAGCACCCCTAGAAACCTACTTGCATTCAGCTGCCAACCAGTCGCCACTTCACTTCTCCGTACCTTGATTGAAAAAGTAAAACCCACTACACTTTCTGCTGATCAACTCCCTGCCGAATACCTACAAAAATCAGCTGATGCTATTGCTTAGCCCGTCTCAAAACTAATCAAATGAACCATGGCAGAATCTAAATTTCCCACCATCTGGAAAATATCCTATGTAATCCCACTTCACAAAGGAGGCAGCTCTACTGAATTCTCCAATTATAGGCCAATAGCTATACTCTCTCCACTTGCAAAGGTTATGGAAACTTTATTCATAGACAATTCATGCACCACCTAATACAAAATCGCCTTATGGCAAACACTCAGCATGGCTTCCGTCCTCATCACAGCACTACTTCAGGCCTCCTAGCCTTTACTAACACCATAAACCATACTTGCAACACTAATTATATATCCTCAGCCCTCTTTTTGGATCTTTCTAAGGCATACGATATGGTTGATCACCAACTTGTAATCCACACCCTGCAAACATTCTGTCTAGATATTGGAGCCTCCCAATGGTTTCAATCCTACCTGCATGGTCGACAGCAGGCTGGCCTCTGGCAGAACAAACTCTCTAACCTTCTACCTAACACCCTCAGAGTACCACAAGGCTCTATACTAGGGCCCTTGCTGTTCTCCATCTTCATTAACGACCTTTATACTGTCATCCCAAACGTCAGCTGTATCCAATATGCTGAAGACTCTACTCTGATCTGCTCAGCCACATCTCCAGTAGAGTTATGGTCAGCTACCCAGACCACCTTTAATACAATAGAAAACTGTTTTTTTTCTGAACATCGTCTGATCCTAAATCCCAAATAAACTAAACTGCTGTTATTTCACCAACACGTAGGTGTACCGCTTTCACCTTTACCATAACATCAACTAATGGCACAATAATCTCCCCTGACCCATCTACTAAACTATTAGGTGTTATCATAGACAATAATCTCAAATCTGACCTACACGTTAACCAAATTATCAAAGCCATCAATAAAAAACTAGGGTCACTTTACAGAATAAAAGCCGTCCTAACCCCTCCAGCTAAAAGTGCCATTGCTCGCTCACACCTTCTTTCAACCCTTCTGTATGCATCCCCAATACTCTCGAATATGAACATGACTGTCCTTAACAAACACTCAATTTGCTACAACCACATTGCCAGGTTTGCCACTGGGCTGCCTTTTAGGACACATCATTGCATCAATCTAAATCAGCTTGGTTGGCTTGAACTACCCAGCCTAATACAGTATAACCAACTGATTATGGCCTATAAAATCCTCTATAATCCGGACAATACTCCTGCACTTCAAATATTATCACCCCCTATAACAATCCTAGACCGCTTCGATCCTCTAACAAACTACTAATTCAGACTAGCAAATTTAATAACACAGCCGGTGATTCTCTCTTTGCAAACTCTGTAAGCAGATCCTGGAACTCACTTCCAGCTGATATTACCTTACTTTCCACCTTAGGTCAGTTTAACACTAGACTCAAACAACATTTGGCTATGTCAATGTATCAAGCCTGGCTAACTCGAATGTGTAAAATCTGTTAACCAGTTTACTGTGTAATTTAATTTAATCCTGACTTGTGCTCAGGACTAACTTTAACCTGTGGAACATGTTTAACTTGCTTACTTATGTAATCTCTGTAAATAATCTGTTTGTAATATGTAATGCTGGTATTATGTAATGCTGTATCTGCTTACCCTTGTAGCTTTTCTCCCCGGGCCTCCGCTGGAAATGGGCATGCATCCAGTCGGACTATCCTGGTCAACAAATGTAGGATAAATAAATAAATAAAATATATTACAGTGACTACAATACAAGTCAGACATTGACACACACTGACAGCATGCTGAACACACTGGGGCATACGTGGGGACTCAGAATAGCATCCTGCCTGAGCATCACACACCTCCGCAGCTGGCACACAGGCATATGTTCCGCTGGAACAGAGCACATGCCACACATGGCACACACATCCCCTGTGCCACACACTCACAGCCTGTAGGGCTACACAACACACCTGCTACAGACGTGTCAGGTACCTGTCTTGGGTGCTGCACTGGGGTCCCGCTCAACAGGCTGTATCTGGTGAAGGTCACAGTGATATGCCTCAGGGGCACTATGGTCCACCACAGAACACATGCATACAGGTCAGTCAGAGGCATGGACACATATGACTCACTCATTGACCATGCCAGTATGGCTGACCTGAGACATACCTCCCTGGACTACATGATAGGGAACATAGAATGGATCTCTCAGCATGTGGCACAGGCCAGTATGAGCCTGATCTTGGTTGCCAACATACCATCACCAGGTATGCTACCACTATATGTGGGAAGGATGTTGTATGTCTACATTATGCTCAGTCTCCAATGTCATTCATAGGGTATCCACTGGCTTTCAATGTGTGCTTACATGCTAGGGAAGCCACAATGATGTGCAAGGGTCATCTTGCACATGACACCCATGGCCCGATGTATAATGGCAAAGCTCCTTGGTACACACATACTGCCTTATGCTGCAGGACACGGTTTACATAGCCACCTCCATGGGTATCACACAGGTTAGGACACTAACAGTGCTGCTACACAACAACAGCAGTGTACACCGGAATATGCATGCACCGGACACTGTCCTCAGCACGGTGAACTGCAATGTCTGTGCAGTACCAGATTCCTGAATCATGGCTCACAGGTGTTACCCATCACTGACAGGTTATGCCCCATACAATGCCTGTCATCCCCTACACATGTAACACACATGGACAGGGGGGTCGTATCCCAAGGTACCACAGATACACACACCTCCAGGTTGTTGGCACAGCACAAAGCATCAAGGCCTAATCATGTGCAGCTAACAGTGTGTCGAACTGCCATCTGGTGCATAGCCTGGCACACACAACCCTCCCATACACAGGAAGACCACCTATCCTCCATAACAACAATGGCAATATGACAGTCTCAAGAACTGTGTTTATATGGCTGGACTGCATCCAGCCAAACATTGTGCGTGAGCATTACTGTAGCTACAACACACTAGTTGAAGGGTTCACAGCATGTGGTCACTGAATTGCAGTGGAATGACATGTTACCACTACCACAACAGGTGGGAACATGCAGCACCTGTACATCAACTACATGTACACTATATGGCCCAGACCAGATGTGTATCCCCTGCTGTAGGTATTTTACCATATACAGCCACACTGTATAGACACATTCCGCGTGCAGACCCTGCACAGTAAGACACAGTCATATTAGTATACATTGCAAATACCATTTATCCACTCGAGGCATGTGTCAGACATGGTAACTACTGCAGGTCACAGGTATTTATGTGTATGTGTCACACACATACATCATGTGTGCAATGCCATTGCTGGTTTAGGCAATGGCATGCATTGTTATGTACAAAGACAAACACAAGGTCATACTGTGTGACACAACCACACGTGGCAGTTATGGGTTACCAAAACATACCTATCTGTACTCTGACAATGGTAATAGACAGAGTAGCAGAGCGCACTATTGGCATTACTAGCGAACTAGCCCTGTTTGGCTATGCTGATAGTGTGGTGACATCCCCTGTGTTTACTGGGGGAATATGCAGCATCTGGTGTATTGTAGTATTTGCCAAAAGGATCTGTTCTCTCACACTTGCATTTACACACACCCTACTACCCCCACACACTTGCAGGATTCATTCCCCTACCTAACTAAGTCACGACACGTGAGAGGGACGCATTAGCAAAGCGCACTATTCGGATTACTAGATAGTTCCTCTTCTCTGGCTGTACTTATAGGGTGCTGACAACATCAGTATTTTGAAAGGGTAATGTGCATCAAGTAGTGTGATCTCCTGATTGCCAAAACTAACATGTTTTTCATACGGAAATGCACACACACAAACTCCCCACATCCAAACACACACACACTTGTCACTTGCAGGTTTCAAACCCCTACCTAAATATGTTATGGTACTTGAGAGTGACGCTGTAGCAGGTTGCGCTATTCTGAGTACTGGCAGATGTCTCTTCTCAAGCTGTATGTATAGGGTGCTGTCATCATCATCACTGTTTGGAAAGGGTAATGTGCATCATGTAGTGTGATCCCCTGATTTCAAAAAAGCACATGTTTTTCATACAGAATTGCACACACACAGAGTCCCCACATCCAAACACACACACATGCCATTTACAGGTTTCAAACTCCTACCTAGCTATATTATGACACTCGGGAGAGATGCATTAGCAGAGTGTGCTATTCGAATTACTGGGAGGTTTCCCTTCTCCTGCTGTACTTATAGGGTGCTGACATCATCAGTGTTTAGAAAGGGGAATGTGCATCCTGTAGTGTGTTCTCCCAGTTGCCAAAAAGCACATTTCCCTCCCACAAAATTGCACACACACTAACCCCCCTCATTCAAACACACACACACTTGCCATTTGCAGGATTCAAACCACTACCTAACTATGTTATGACACTCGAGTTGGATGCATTAGCAGAGTGCGCTATTCGCATTACTGGGAGGTTTCCCTTCTCCTGCTTATAGGGTGCTGACATCATCTGTGTTTAGAAAGGGGAATGTGCATCCTGTAGTGTGTTCTCCCAGTTGCCAAAAGGGACATTTCCCTCACACAAAATTGCACACACACTAACCCCCCTCATCCAAACACACACACTTGCCATTTGCAGGATTCATACCACTACCTAACTATGTTATGACACTCGAGATGGACGCATTAGCAGAGCGCGCTATTCACATTACTGGGAGGTTTCCCTTCTCCTGCTGTACTTATAGGGTGCTGACATCATCCGTGCTTAGATAGGGGAATGTGCATCCTGTAGTGTATTCTCCTAGTTGGCAAAAGGGATACTTCTTTCAAACAGTCTTGAACACACACTAACCCCCTCTACACACACTGAGCATGTACAGGATTCAAACCCCTACCTAACTATGTTATGACACTTGAGACGGACGCATTAGCAGAGTGCGCTATTCACATTACTGGGAGGATTCCCTTCTCCTGCTGCACTTATAGGGTGCTGACATCATCAGTGTTTAGAAAGGGGAATGTGCATCCTGTAGTGTATTCTCCTAGTTGGCAAAAGGGATACTTCTTTCAAACAGTCTTGAACACACACTAACCCCCTCCACACACACTGAGCATGTACAGGATTCAAACCCCTACCTAACTAGGTTATGACACACGAGACGGACGCATTAGCAGAGTGCGCTATTCGCATTACTGGGAGGTTTCCCTTCTCCTACTGTACTTATAGGTTGCTGACATCATCAGTGTTTAGAAAGGGGAATGTGCATCCTGTAGTGTGTTTTCCCAGTTGCCAAAAGGGACATTTCCCTCTCACAGCCTTTCACTCACACAAACCCCACCCACACACACTGAGCATTTGCAGGATTCGAACCCCTACCTAACTATATTATGACACTTGAGGGAGACGCATTAGCAGAGCGCACTATCCGAATTACTGGGCATCTGTTCTGCATCTGTAGTATTTATAAGGTGCTGACATCTTTATTTCTACAGAGGTATGTACATGTAGTACTACCTGTCAGGTGGGGGATAGCATATATATGCATTTGCAGCCACCTACGTCAGGGTCAGATATGCACATCGCACTGGCAGGTTATGTTCTATACCATGCTTTGGGACCACAGGACCTGTAACACACAACACAACCAGTCCAGAACACCACACCCACATCCAGGACACACACTTAGCTTCCCTGGGAACAGTGCCAGGATATGCAGGTGTTCACATACACCATTCCAGTTGTTAACATCAGGTACAGGCATATTGTGTGCGAGAACTACTCAGGCCTCTACCACTTTACCCTACAGCCACTACAATTTGTGGGTCCATGTGCTATGGCAGAACCACACACCACAGCCACATGGGGGAATACATATTGCACCTGTCTATCTGCAACATGGGTACTCACTGTTCCACACCAGAGGTAGACCACCATTGTTGATATCTGACCATACCCACCTTTCCCTGGACATCCATATCCCATCTCCACCCCCAGGCAAGGTTGTCACTGCACACAAACTGTATTTAGCACAAGCAGACTCTACACTTGTGTAGACTGGGGTGGACGACTTCAGAGGACCCATGCTGGGGGACTATACTGGACACTCAGCATAATCCTTGACAATTGCATTCTATGAGCATGTGTACAGTTTGCATTGGTCATGCTATCCCACATATACCCACAACTGCTCCACAACAAGACACCTGTCAGCTGTACACCAGCCATATATGCACCGTACAACAGACAGAGTGACCTAATACATTGCAGAGCTGTAGCCCACAGAGAGAGGACATCTGTGAACAGTTCCGGCATGGCATTTCATTCACACATACTCATTACAACAAAGTGTGACAGTGGAATTGTCCAGAGAATGCAGATAGGGCTCCCCTCAGTCTGTTATTGACGGACGCCTACTGCCAGAGATCCTCAGCAACCCTCTCACAGCACACACCGACAACATGGCTGTGGCTTAGCACATTCAATCCCTGGGACCTCCACGGTGCCACTGCTTGACAGAGGCACAGCTCACTAGCCTCACATGTTGCCTTCTGTGACCTACTTTACAGTGGCACAGTAGCCTACTGTCCTGGGGATGCAGATGCCAAGCACACTCTGGCTGAGCTATCATCCCCTAGGGCAACAAGCCTAGTATTGACCTCTATACCCATATGTTCAATTGTCGGATGCACAATATTTGTTGTGCTGTTCTACTGTTTGCAGGTCTTTATTGCCATAGCATTCCCTGTTCCTATGACCGACTTGTGTATCTGTGGAAGATGTTTGCATATGACGGCGATCCACTATATCACTTATGTCTCTGTAGTCATTTACTGTGTGCACTGGGCAGATTGCTGTGTTGTGGTTGGTTCCTGGACTGACACGTACAAATACCAGATATGTGTGGCCAACTGCTAAACGGAGATATTGCCTAAGTGTGTGAGCATGCCCAGTTCAGCCTTTCCATAGCATGTTGTCTCACATATGCCTCATTTATCAAAGTGTGCGAGCATGCCCAGTGTGAGCTTTCCATATGTTGCACTCTGAAGTCCACCACATATTTGGGTGTGTGTGAACTTCAGCAATATCTCACATTTATGGTTGTGTGTTGGGTGTCATGTTGTGTACTAACTGGCCAACTGCTTCATGTCTGCCACAACAGGGATTATACTGTGCCTGCAGGGATTGCATGGGATACTTTGCAGACAGTTCTCAACATACTTTCATAATGACCTAACACTGTAGTACTGTATAGTGTACTTGTTCAGTACTTTCACTGTGGTGGACAGTATCCTGGGCTTTAGTCCTATGACTGCTTGACATCTTCATAGTGAGCACAACAGACTGTGTAGGGGCCAGTTGTGCACATATGACCATGTTGCAATATGTTCAGATATGGACTACCTACACCAGGCTCGTCCAACATTGCTAGTGTATTCTACAACATGGGTGGACATTGGCAAACACTAGCAATGTTCCCTAGGCCATTTCTGATGCTAGTCACAGGGTGTGTTTGTCCTTCGACACACATTGTAACTGGAGTTTGTCATGACATATGTCATGGTTAGTATACTGTGCCTCCATCTACCTCTGACATAACAGTGATACCCAGGGTTAGCCTACCATCTCCCATCCACTCATCAGGATTCCTCTTGAGGGGTGTCGATATGTGACTCTCTGGCTGACCTGTACCAGGAGTTTACTGAAGAGTGGGGGTGCCTTCTGTGTTATGGATCATTCTGTACAGCTTGTCCTATGTATGTCAGTGCTGGGGTTCAGGTCTCTCATGTGCATAGCTCACTGCCATTCAGATTGTACAAGGTGCAACATGTTCATTCATTCCAGGTTGGACATGGCTTCATACATCAGGCACAGCTTTTCTGTAGCTGGGAAGTATGGCGGTGTGTGGGGCTGCAGTTTGTTTACTAAGGCAACACATGGCATCTGTTCATGCTCTTTGCTACTCCTGGTGGGGTACTGTTGTGGACTTTACAGTTGATGGAGGTGTCTGCTGCGGTATATCCCACAGAGGCTATTGTAGTCACTTGTGACGCTGATGGAGGATGAATGCAGAGCCACAGTGAGTTCCCCTTATCTACATCTGCCAACCTTCATGTTTGGGTGGGTATATAGTATATGTTTCTGCGAACACTACAGCCACATGTTTGTCCAGTGCAGGATATCTATCACCTTTTGTACCCAGGTCTCACATTACATGTTAGGTACCTCATGGGTTAACACCTGTGTGGTAATTTGTGGGCACTTACTGTATATCCATGGTGGTTGTCTATACACAGTTCTGCAATTAGCTTGCTGACATGGCTATGGCTACAGTTGTCTGTTTGTAGGTGGCCCTTTTGTGGGTTGCTTGTGTCAGCTGGGGGTCGGATATGGTGGGCTGTTTGTACTCCTCTGCATACATGTTCAGTCACAGTCCTTCCATGTTGGCCTATACCTATGGGACATATATACAGAATGGGGGGGGGGCCAAGACCAGGCCTTGTGGGATGCCACTCATATCTGCTTTGTAGTCTGACATGGATGCGGTATGTCTGACCATGTCAGTTCTGTCCTTGGTCTGGTTTGCAACCCCTCTACTGACATAGGGGTATATATTTAAGCTGGTGAACATATCCATACTGAACTCGTACGGTATTGTCTAGAAGCATGTGCACGGTCCAGCTACACTGTGTGGACCACATTTCCCTCATCAATGACCTTAATGACTGCTTCAAATGGGTCAGACATGTTTAGGGGCAGGTTCTGCAGTTATGACAGCCACACTGTGTAGGGTCCAGTATCAGTAGGTCCACAATAGCCTTCTGTCTGCGGTACATACTGATCCTTTCCATAGCTGTGCAGAACAAGCTTGTCAGGATCCTGGGGTGGTAGTTTGGAGTATCCATTCAGGCAACACTTTTGTTGTGGTGGACCACTGTTGTTGTACACTGCCCTTTGGGTACATATCCTGTGGTAAGGCTGACATTGGGCAGAAGTGTGATTTGACATTCCATTATTCTTGGAGTCCATGTTGGCCTCAGCACAGGACACCATCACATACCTTTGCTGCTGTGTGTTCTGCTTTGCAGATGATGGCTGTTACCTCAGCATCTGCAATGTCAGGGGACCATCAGTCTGCTGGGATAGGTATTTTGCACTCTGGGAGGGGGGTGTTTGCACTGCACCTGACAGATTGTATGTTAGCAATATGTGTGTGTGTTTGGTATGTTGTTTGTAATATCTGTGTGATTCGGAGCATATCTGTGGATGCCCAACATGGTTCCTACCATCAGTTGGGTAAGCTTTGTAATTATCCTTAGTGTCCTGTACGTTTTGTATCTTCATAGGTTCATGGGTTCATACTAGGCTATACACCCTAGGCCATTAGTAAGCCTAGCCAGAGTGTGTGTGTCTTTCACCACCCCTTGCTATGTTCTATTATGGCCATTTATGAAGTTCTTCACTGTGCCTCTGTCTGGTCGTGACACAGTGAGGACCCCCAGTATACATGTACAGTCATCCATCCACTTGGCAATATTCCTATTGAGGGGTGTCAGTGAGGGGCTCTGCCTACCATGGATTGGGATCCTGTTTCTGGGTGTGGGGAGCCTCTGAGTTATGTATCTGTCCCTCCAGCACATCTTATTTCATTATGTGTTGAGGCTGACATCTGTGACTCTCACCGCTCCAATGGCTTTGATTTCCTGTGGTGGAGCATGCCCATTACTCCTGTGTTGGACATGGCCTTGTACAACAGACATACAATGCCTCTGTGTAGGCAGTCTGTGACTGCAGTCAGCTGAGGTGTCTACAGCCAGGCAGCATATGACATATATTTCACACCCTTTATCCTGTTGGTGGGGTAACTATGAAGTCTTCCGAACTGCTGCAGGTGTCACGTATGGTACATCCCATATGAGTCATTGTACTAGATTATGGGTCTGATAAGGGAACAGTACAGCGGCACAGTGACCTCTGTTGATGTTGATGTGAATCCTTTCATGATACGGTGTCCAATATCGACAATCTTCATAGCAACATTGGCATAGTGAATGTCACATGACAGATTAATGTCGACCTGTGTCCCTAGGTCCCTGATTACTCCTTGCATACATAATGGTTTGACACCTATGTGGTAATTTGTGTGTACCTTGTCTGGTATTTGGTGAGACATTCATACTGTCCAGTGTCTTCAAAATGTCTGGGTGGAGTTCTTGTGTGTGAGAGTGTGGTCTGTCGCATGCTACAGACTGTACAGCAGTTTTGACTACAGTTATGTGCACATGGGTGGTCTCCACTGCTTTGTGCATTGTCAGTTACCTGGCCATATGGGTGTCTGTGCTGCATATGGATACTCCCCCTCCTTTGATGTTTTGGTGCAGGTGTTGGGGCCATAACACATGATATGTGGTATAACCTAGTAGTGCTGGTGTGCTATCACTAGGCTTGCAGCAGGCTTCTGTCACTGCACAGACATCAATGTTCTCCATAATGGGAAGTGCCTCAGGGGCATGCATATTGCAGTTTACACATCTGGCATTGGTCAGCATTACCCTTATGTATCCTACCACTTATCTTTTCTAGGGTGGTGGGTAGTCTTTTTGGCCTTGCCTACATACGGCTCTATGGAGGTGGCAAAGGCATTATCCAGTATCCAGACGCACATGGGTAACAGGTGCAAGCCATCCCTGGAACAGCAGCATGGCTTGTCATGCTTGACATCTCAAGCAGACAGACATTAGACCCTCTTGGACTGACAGCTGTAACTGTGCCAGCTGTTAAACATGAGCATTCTGTGTTTGTACTGTGGCATCATTCTTGGTGAGGGTTGGATGCTGCACACAGCCAGTGTCATACCGGCCTGGGGTACATACTCAGAGGGACCTTCCATGTCTCTTTTCATGTTGACCAGGGAGGTACATCTCAGGTAATTCACACCAGCATGGACATTGAGTGCATCATATTTCTGCTTGCTTTGGGGTGACCTGCGTACTTGTGTTATGTGGCATTTTGTGGTAGCCTACAGGCAGCTTACTCTACCCTTTCCCTTGTTCAGTCTGGTGAGTGGGACAGCAGTGTGTCTGCCTATACAGACACCTATTATGACTGTATCAGGCATGTTGTTTCTCCTTCTGGCCTGTGACTGTTTGGCACACCAGCTTTGCATACTATTCATTGCATGTGCTATGTTTGAAGGTTGTGGTTGCTTGTGATCTGCTCTGGAGGCTTCTGTTGGTGTGGTGTGTTTGTAATTAAGGCCTCCGGGAATATTTGTCTGTGTTTATGTGTTTGGTTTACAGTTGTGGTAGGTCTATGTGGGACTGGGTTTGTGGTGTATGTGGTTACCTTCTCCTCCTGACTAGTTTTGACAGTACTGAGTTGGTGGAGCTCAACCTCTGGTTTGGATACATGGATGCATCTATCACATATATTTGTATTTATTGGGGGGTGTTGTGGTTGTCTGTGTACGTGGGTCTGGTGTCACATTGCCTCTGGATTCACAGATTCTACTTGTTGTGGCTGGACTTAGTGGATTGTATGTGTGGACATATGTTATTGCCATACTACTGGTCAGTGATTACTTCCCTTTTTATGTTTGCTCTATCATGTGGTAGCTTCCTCATTCTCTTGCATGGTTTGGTAATGGCTGGAGTTCAGCATGCCAGATGCCTGCGTGTATGGCATTGTGTGTTGTCATTTGTGATTGCATACTCCAAGCATTCCTGGCTGTGTTCATGGAATGCCTGTATAACATGTTCTGTGGTGTGTCCCATATTCTGCACTTGCACAGGGCCTTTTGTGGATTCAACATCAGTTTTGAGGGCTGTAACCTATACTTTACACATGTTTTTCACTGTGGTATTCTGGCCAGGGACTGGGGTCAGGATGTGTATATCCAGTGTGATTACTCTATGGTCTGGTCTTACCAGTGAGGGGTACACTTCTCATCTTGCCATCCAGTACACATGTTGCTATTTATCACATCCAGTATGCTTCCCCCTCTTGTGGGAGTGGTACATTGTTCCTGGGCATTTTGGTTTATGGATTCCGGGAAATTTTCTCCTACTGTGTTGGTGCTAGTATAATGCTCCCGGTGTATGTCTGGGTATTTTCAGTCAAGCAATATAATGTGGTTTGGGGGGCTTGATATATTCATGTATTCCGACATAGGCCAGGTGCAGTTCCTGGTATTAGGACAGTAGTCTGCAGCAGGCTATATACTGGGAGGCGGTTTTAGCCATTGGTATTTGACCATGGCTAATCCATGCTGCTTCTTGTTGTGGTACCAACATGGGGGTGTGGTTATCCTTGCCATTTCTTGCTAGTCACCCTCCTTTTGTAGCTTGTTCCATGTTTTGCGGCTGTACAGCACAGTATGAGGTGTGACCTGGTAGTGTTAGGGTGCTGATGTGAGCCTTGACCCAGTTCTCTATTACAGGACTGGTATCTACATTCTCCATACTGTGTGTGTTTACACTGCACACATCTTGCTGTTTAGACATCTGTCATTGGGTAGCATTACATCTAGGTTCCTATCCCTTGTAGAACCTATGAAGGTGGGTTTGTGTTTTGAGACTTACCTATTCAAGGCATGCTGTGGGTACCGACAGCCTTTGCCACTATCCATGGGGCATGGCATGATAGGTGCACGCCACCCCTAGCAGGTGGTGCATCATGTCATGCTCCGCATGTCTTCCCAGCCTGAAACACATTGGCTCCCCTTTGACTAACTGCATTACTTCAGCCAGTTATTGCACTTGATCATCCCAACGTCATTTTGTGGCTTCATGCTTGGTGAGGGTGGATGTTAGTCAGGGTGCTCATGTGTGCATATAATACATGGTGTTACATTACTTAACACATGGCATTCATGCCTCAGGTGGTGCTGCAGGGCCGCCTCTGTCGGATGCGCATATTACACTTCCCTGTACATGTTTGTGAGCAGGTAATGTCATTTTAGGCATCCATGTTATTATTTGAGTGAGTCAGAGGGGGTATCATTCCCAGGGTTCCTACTGAGCCAGTGTATATGCTATGCATTGCCTCTTTGCCAAGGCCAGGGCATACTGGGCACTCCTCCTTCTGCCTACTGGGGCAGGCTCAGGTTGTTCCTCCTCCGAGTCACACTCTGCCTGTGATAGCTTTGGCAATGGTGGGGGGCTGTTTGGCCCGGTCCTATGCTGGTCCTGCTGCAGCTGTTTTCGCAAGATCATATTATGTAGCATAGCACATACCATGACAATTTGGGTACATGTAGTTGGTGTGTACTGCAAGGATCCACCAGATGTGTCCAGACACCGGAACCGTGACTTGAGCAGCCCAAACACACACTCTATTACATTACGTGTTTGTGCATGTGCCTCATTATGGCGTTCCTGTTCAGGTGTGTGTGCGTTTCTGATGGGTGTCATCAGCCACTGCTCCAGTGCATAACCTGCATCCCCCACTAGATGTCTGTGTGGGATGTCCCCATTGGCAAATGTCTGGTACAGCTGCATCAAATGCCAGATGTGGGAATAGTGGTAACTCCCAGGGCAGCCAGCACACACATTCATTATTATGCCCTGGGCATCACACACGACCTGGCAGTTGATGGAGGGGAAGCCCTTGCGGTTAATGTAGGCCCTACCCCGCTCACCGGCTGGTGCTTTGATGCGTATGTGCATGCAATCTATTGCACCCACTACCTCAGGGTATTCCGCTACTTGCTGGAAGAGACGCATATTGCTGGCCAATACCTCACGGGCATTGGGGAAATATACATGATCACTGACATGTGCTGACATGGCATCCAAGAACTGGTGCAGTACCCTGGAGGCTGATGCCTGTGATATCCCCATCATATCGCCAGTTGGTCTCTGGAAGGTACCTGTTGCTAGTTTTCTTAGGCCAACACATACCTTCGTTTCCACTGGGGTGGGTTCCCCTCTGTTGGTTCTGTGTGTGAGGCGTGGCCTGCACAGCTCAACAATTTGCTGCAGGAGCTCTCTGTCCACTCTATAGCGCTCTACTATCTCCAGCTCATGTAACCCGTGGTAAGTGACCCTGGGCCTGTACACTCTACTCCGTCTCCTCACTGTGGGTTGTCTGGCACCATCTGCATTGTCACCACCCTCAGCAAGTCACCTATGTCTCATTATGACAGCTATGGCAGCCCCTAACATTTCTGCTCTGAGTTAAGCTTTTTCAGTTTTCACTTCTATTAGCTTACTCCTGTCTTGCAGTGTCTCTTAAGAGAAACATCCTGCACTACTGTTTGCAGAGTTTTAAGTGCTGGGCTGGGCTACTATTCTGCCTGTGTAATTGCCTGCTTCTAATTGTTTTCACCTGCTAGCTTCAGCAGTTATCCCTGCTAGCTTCCTATTAATTCTGTTGCTTCCTTTTTCCTCTCTGTTTCCTCAGGGGGGAGCAACGTGCATACCATCAGAACCACACTCACAGTGGCTTACATGCGCGCACACGTGCTTACACGGTTCAGAATCTACTTATTCGGGTTAAAACACGCGTACACACGCAAACAGTGTTAAACATCTCCCAACACACTCCCACATGCTCAGTCTGCCTTACATGCACGCACACTGCCCTACTCGCGCTTCATGGCATGCACACGTGTGCATGCACGCCCAGCAAGAAACTTTGGTGTAAGTAACAGTGTACACCTTCCATTTCTTGACTTTCCATGACTTATCTAGTGGCACACCTATTTCTATGATCTGTGTCTGTCATCTGTCATGTTACACTGACCTCCAATGAACTGCATTTCTTTCTACCATTCCCCCCTGTGATGTCACCTATCTCCTACTCTATTCCTCCCCCTTATGTATCTCTTACACTACTCAGACTGTGCTCATTTGCTATGTGACTGTGAGATTCAGTATCCTAACCCTCATTTACATGAGATTGCCTACTAATGCTTAGTTACATGTCTTAGACTCAGCTTCCCCCCTTAGCAACCACTACATGGTGGCCATGTTGTTTTTGGTCTGCTGGTCCCTGCATTGTCATTCCATGTATTGCATGAATCCCACATTTGTGGGTTTATAACCTTCTTTTTTATGATTTTATACAACGCAGCCCGTTTGCGCGGGGCTGCGCTGGGTTTAAAATTATATATTTAATATTTTGGCATCGGGTTATATTGCCAATGGCCACATATTTGGCCATTGGCATGCTGCCTGAGTCATATGCACCCTTTTTTTTGGAGCTGACATGGCTCCATTGTGGAATTTGCAGAAACGTACTCAGTTGTCAACTGAGTACATTTCTGCAGCTAAAACGTCTCTTACACGGACTGGTTTCTGCTTCGTGGATCGCTAATATACCTCCTTTGCATACCTTTCGGCTGCAAGTGAGGTATTTAGCATGTCCACGCCCAGTCCGTGTAAGAGACGTTTTAGCTGGTCTCTTACCTGGAGTTTAGGGCTGTTCCTGGATCGCGAGGCTTGCATGGAGTGTTGCACGTCTCTTACACTCCGTGCAAGCCTTCGTGAATCCTGCCCAGTGTATACTAAAATTCTTTCAGTTCCCCATTTTTTTTTATTTGTTTGAGGAACGGACTAAACTTCAGTTAAAGAAAAGACTGCATTTGTTTTATTAGCATTATTATTTACAGCATTTACCACTTTGTTCATATTTACAATCATAACTTGTTGAGTTATTGCAACCCTTTGTAACCTGTGGCATATAAAACAATTTAAGCTATCATTATTATTATGACCCCTAAACTATTAACACAGGATGTATTAACTAATTTAGCAATTTGGTCCCAGATGATGACCATCCTCTTAATATGTCCCACCAGTTATGGGCAGTGTCAGCTTCTGTTTTTGTCTTTTACTATTAACACTGGATTATTTGAAACCACACATACAAACTATGGTGCCACTTTAACAAACATTTTGAAATTTGAAGGCAATATTGCCCATTTATACTAAATTGTAATCTGTCTATTAAAGATACTTGTAATGACTTACTAAATAGTAGGATTCCATTATGCTTGTAAATGAACAATATGTAAGATATCTTGTTCTACTAGTTTTTATACCAAGTTCTTTTAAATCTGCATTTGGTATCTTTAAAACTTGGAAATGTAATATTGAAGTGCAATATTGTTTTTTTGGTATTGTCCTATTTGTTACCCAAAATGGTAAGTATTTTAACCTATGGTCCTTTCCTTGTATTACTGTGTTGTTTATACAAATACCCTTTTTCCCCTAAGTTTATTCTTATTTTTGTGTTATTGTCTACACAGTGTAACATTTTTGCACGATGTCTTCCCTTATCAGAACTGTTACATGTTTGAGGTAATGTACAGCATCTAATAGAGATAGAGCTGTTTACTCAATTGTTTATGTCAGTCTTTGATTCTTTTTCTATGTTTATGTATGCCTGACCTTGTTTAGCTAACCACGCTGTTATATTTGTGTTAAATGTTATTTTCCCAAAGGTACATGCTGTATGCTTTTTACAACAGAAATTGTCATGTTCTGTTTTGTGTAGCATTTTCCTAAGTTGTATTAATTCCCTCTGTTTTGATATTCAGAATGATGGAAATGAAATGCAGATGTCTGTGTTGAATGCCGCGTGCCTTGTCTCGCAGCTGCATTTTTATCTATAGTCCTTGAAAAATGTTCCAGACACTGAACATTTAGCTTGTCTCAAGCTGTACCAGAACATATGTATGCTACCAAACAGAAATACATATATTTAAGTATATTATTTCTACATATATTATAGCAATAGATGAGTATATGCATCTAACTAGCAAATAGATGTTCAAAGGTTGATACTAGGCTATCTGCCCTATGGCATTTATAAGCCTAGCCAGAGTGTGTTTGGCTTTTGCCACCCTTTTAGATTAGTTGACTGTGCCTCTGTATAGTAGGTCACAGAAGATAGCCCTTTTGAGGTTAGTTTACTGTGCATCTGTCTAGTAGGGACACAGAAGAGATCCCAGGGGTAAACCTATGATCTCCCATCCACTCATCAAGATTTCTCTTGAAGAGGGTCATTGAGGGACTCTGCCTAACATGGATTGAGATTTTGTTCCAGAGTGAGGGGAGCCTCTGGGTTATGAATCTGTCCCTCCAGCATGTCCTATTTATTTCTGTGCTGAGGTTTAAGTCCCTGGAGTGTGTAGCTCTAAGGGATTTGGATTTCCTGAGGTGGAGCATGTCCATTAATTCTGGGTTGGACATGGCTTTATGCATCAGGCACAGATCGCCTCTGAGTAGGCGGTAAACAACTGAGTAGAGCTGGTGTTTCTTTAGCCTAACTGCGTAGGGCATCTGTTTGAGTCCCTTGATCCTCTTGGTGAGGTACTTTTGGGGTCTTTCCAGTTGCTGCAGGTGTCGGGTAAGGTACATCCCAAATGGGGCATTGTATTCAATTATGGGCCTGATGAGTAGAGGGGCACAATGGCCTCTCTTGATCTAGATGTGAACCCTTTTGTGATAAGGTGGGCTATATAGAAGGTCTTTCTAACCACTTTGGCAATGTGATTGTCAAAGGAGAGATTGCTATCTACTTGGGTCCCTAAATCCCTAATTACTTCTTCAGTACCTAATGGATTACCACCTGTGTGGTAATTTGTGGGCACTTTGTTTTTCCCAAAGGGGATGACTATGCACTTTCTGGCATTTAGCTTTAGGCCATGGTTCTGGCACCAGTTATCCGTCTCTGTGAGACCCTTTTGGAGGATGCTTGTGTCAGTCGGTGAGTCGCTTATGGCACCCAGTTTACAGTCATCTGCGAACTTGGTCAGCCATAGTCCTGCCATGTTAGCCTGTACCTCAAGAGAAATATATTCCGAACAAGAGAGGTCCCAGGACTGAGCCTTGTGGGATGCCACTTGTAACTGGTTTAGAGTGTGACATGGCACCTGCAATTCTGACCATGTGGGTTCTATCCCTGAGCCAGTTTGCAACCCATCTTGTGACATAGGGGTTGATATTTAAGCTGGTGATCTTATTTATGATGCCAGAGTGGGGTATTGTGTCAAAAGGTTTTGCGAGGTCTAGGTAGGCTGTGTGGACTACCTTCCCTTCATCTATGGCCTTGGTGACTGTTTCAAAGAAGTTGAGCAGGTTCAAGAGGCAAGACCTGCCCTAAACAAAGCCGAATTGTGTAGGATCCAGTGTTTGGAGGTTCCCAATGTCTTTGTTTATGAGTTTCATGATGATACGCTCCATAGCTTTGCAGACCAGGCTAGTCAGGCTTATAGGGCGATAGTTTCCGGGGTCTGTTGTGGCACCACCTTTGTGGAGTGGGACTACTGTTGGTGTACACCATTCCTTGGGTACATATCCTGTAGTAAGGGTGAGACTGAACAGTGACTTTATGTGAGGGTTCAGTTCTTCTTGGAGTTTGTGTAAGACGCAGCCCGGGACACCGTCCAGTCCCATTGATGTTGTGTTTTTTGCTTTGGAGAGGACAGCTCTCACCTGTGCATCTGTGATGTCAGGGAGGCTACACTCTGTTGGGATAGACATTTGCTCTTTTGGGGGGGAAGGGGGGGGAGTTTGCACTGAACCTGTCTGCCAGGATGTTGGCAATGTCTGTGGCTTCAGTGTATTTTTTGTCATTTTGAACTAACTCAGAGCATATCTGGGAGTTGCCACCCAGGTTCCTGGCATAACTAAAGAACGCCTTGTGATTATCTTTAGCATCTTGTGCAATTTTTCTTTCGTAGCTGGCCTTAGATGATTTTATGAGGGATCGTAGTTTCTTGCTAGTACTGATCAGAGATGCCTTCCCTTTTTGGGATTTTGCTCTATCATGTAGTAGCGTCCTCCTACTGTTGTATAGCTTATTTATGGCTGGGGTCCACCAGACAGGTCTCCTGCCTTTGGAGGAATGAGTCTTGGTTTTATTTGGGATAGCACAATCCATGTATTCCTGTAGGTGTCCATAGAAAGCATTTGTAAAGGATTCTGCGGTTTGGGCCGTATTTTCCACTGGCCCAGGGGCTTTGAAGGATTCCACCTCAGTTTTGAGAAGTGTGAAGTTTGCATTTGAGAGGTTCTTCACCGTGGTTTCCTTGGCTGGGGGTGGGGATGGGATATGGATGTCCAGTGAGATTAATTTATGGTCAGATCTTACCAATGAAGGGTATACCTCTGGTATGGAACATAGAGTCCCCATGTTGGTGATGATCAGGTCCAATATGTTTTCCCCTCTTGTGGGAGTGGTGGCCAGTTGTTCCATAGCATTTGAGTTTATAAATTCTAGGAACCGTTGGGCAAGGGTGTTGGGGCTTGAGTAGTGCTCCCAGTCTATGTTTGGGTAGTTGAAGTCACCCAATATAATGGTGTTTGGAGAGACCTTCATATTCTCCAGTGTTCTCAGGAAAGCCGAGTGGGGTTCCTGAGTTTGGGAGGGTGGTCTGTAGCAGGTTACAAACTGAAAGGCAGTTTTGCCCACTGTTAGTTGCACATGGATGGTCTCAGATGCTTCATGCAGTGCCACTAACCTGGAGGTGTGGGTATCTTTGATGAATATGGATACTCCCCCTCCTCTTGTGGTTTGGTCCGAGTTCTGGGGCCGAAAAGCATGGTATGAGGTATAACCTGGTAGTGCTGGGGTGCTCTCGGGAGCCTTGAACCAGGTTTCTGTTACTGCACAGATATCGATATTCTCCATACTGAGGAGAGCCTCGAGTGCGTGCATCTTTAGGTTTAGACTTCTGGCATTGAGCAGCATTACCCTTAGTTTCTTTTTCTTTGTGTTGTCTATGGAGGTGGGTTTGTCTTTTGAGCCTTGCCTAAAAAAGGCACTATGGGAGTGGCAAGAGCCCTTAGCCAGTATTCGAAAGCCCAGGGGTGACAGGTGCAAGCTGTCCCCAGTGAAGCAATGTGGCTTGTCGAGCATGTCATCCCAGGCTGACAGACACTGGATCCCCTTTGAATGACACCAATACTTTAGCCAATTGTTAAAATTGATCATTTTGTCTTTATACTGTGGTATCATTCTTGGTGAGGGTAAGATGCTACTCAAAGTCAGGGTCATACCGGCCTGGGCTACATGATCAGAGAGCTCCTCTATGTCTCTTTTCATGTAGTCCAGCGAGGTACATCTCAGGTCATTCACACTAGCATAGCATGGACAATGATGGAGTCATATTTGTACTTGCTTTGGAGTGACCTGAGTGCTTGTGTTATGTGGCGGATCCTGGCACCCAACAGGCAGCTTACAGTGACCTTCTCCTTGTTCAGCCTGGTGAGTGGGACGTCAGTGTGTCTGACAATAGAGTCACCTATTACAAGTGTATTAGGTGTGTTGTTTAGCCTTAAGGGCTGTGACTGTGTGGCACACTGACTTTGTGAACTATGTGATACGTGGGTATTGTTGTGGGGTACCGGTTGCTTAGATGTCTGCTTTGGAGGTCTCTGCTGCTTGGGCAGATTTTTATTTAGAGCCTCCGAGTATGTTTTTGTGTGTTTATGTGTTTAGTTTTCTGTTGCGATAGGTCTATGTGAGACTGGATTTGTGGTGTGTGTGGTTACCTTCTCCTCCTGACTGACTGCGCCAGTATTGGATTGAAAGAGCTCAGCCTCCAGTTTGGCTATATAGTTGCATCTCTCACATATATTAGAGCTTGTTGGGAGGAGGAGAGGGTGGTCTGTGTACATAAGGCAGTTGTAATATTGCCTCAAGATTCTCAGATTCACCAGCTGGACTGGAGAGTAAACCCGAAACTGACTTTTGGATATGCCAGAATAGTATAAGGAACTACTTTTTGACTGATCAAAAAGGACTAAAGGGAGTACAAGAGGGTGTAGTGCTTTAGTTTATTAGTGCTTACTTATAAGATTACTTATACGAGCAACTGCAGGGCTTTAGAATGAAAATAGAGTGCTTACTTTGAGATTTAGAACAGTTCTAAGGAAAAAAGTGGAGAGCAGACTTTGTGGAGCCGGGAATAGTTTAAACCCGTTTAAGTGGCGCTGCCCGATTTTGCGTGCAAAACCACACAAATGCGGGTTCTAAAGCAGGAAAACTGAAAGAGATAGGAATTGACCCAGAGCGGCCAATAAGCTACTAGATTCAGGGCTGAGATCACTCCTCCAGGGACAGATAGGCTGCTCAAAGCTCCCCATACTCACTGATGAACAGAGAAGCTTCTTCCTATCCAAGTAAGGATATGGGCAACACAGGAAACTATACCACAGTCCAGAATTCAGCAAAACCTGAAATCTGGACTAATCTAGCTCAGCAAAGGCGGGAAAAGAGAATTTTTGTTTGTTTTTTTTCAGGAAACAGCAGAAAAACACACAGAAAACACTGTAAATGCTATAAACAGGCTAGCGTACTTTAGTGTGTAGCCAACAAAATCAACTTAAATTGATATAAAACAAGTGCAAAAACTGTAAAAAGCAGAAGGCAAATGCAATTTAAACTTTTTAGAGCACAGATCAGTTAGAAATTCACTTTTTAGGTGGGAAAAGGCAGTTGGAGCAAAAAAACAGAGGAAAAAAAATACTTAAATCTGGAAAAGTCTCTCTTGGGTCTCTCTGTTGCCTGTATCACTCTGCAGGACACCACGAGGAGCTGTGTGGAGTTATATACTGGTGCAAAACCATGCAAATGCAGGTTTTAAAGCAGGGAAACTGAAAGAGATAGGAATTGACCCAAAACGGCCAATAAGCTACTAGTTTCAGGGCTGAGACCACTTCTCCAGGGACAGATAGGCTGCTCAAAGCTCCCCACTCTCACTGGTGAACAGAGAAGCTTCCTCCTATCCAAGTAAGGATATGGGCAACACAGGAAACTATACCACAGTCCGGAATTCAGCAAAACCTGAAATCTGGACTAATCTAGTTCAGCAAAGGTGGGAAAAGAGAATATTTTTTTCATTTTTTTTTGTTTTGTTTTTTTTCAGGAAACAGCAGAAAAACACACAGAAAACACTGTAAATGCTATAAACAGGCTAGCACACTTTGGTGTGTAGCCTACAACGGTTATACAGTACAAAAACAACTTAAATTGATATAAAACAAATGCAGAAACTGTAAAAAGCAGAAGGCAAATGCAATTTAAATTTTTAAAGCACAGATCAGTTAGAAATTCACTTTCTAGGCGGGAAAAGGCAGTCCGAGCAAAAAAACAGAGAAAAAATACTTAAATCTGGAAAAGTCTCTCTTGGCTCTCTCTGTTGCCTGTATCACTCTGCAGGACACCATGAGGAGCTATGTGAAATTGTATACAATAAGAAACTTTTTAAATCACAGATTCACTAAAAAAAAAAACTGGCGTTTTAGGTGGAATTAGTTAAGACAGCAAGAAAAGCAGAAAAGTGATACTTAATCACTCCAAAGTCACTCATTTGTCTCTCTGCTGCTGTAGACTTTGCAGAACACCTGGAAGACACTTGCTGAGCAGAATACAAGCGTATAAACCGTGCAAATGAGGTTTTTATAGCAGGGAAGTGAAAGAGATAGAAATTAGCCCAAAATGGCAAATAAACTACTAACTTCTGGGCTGAAACCACTCCTCCAGGGTCAGATAGGATGCACAAAGCTCCCCTCTCTCACAGGTGAACAGAGAAACTTCCTTCTATCCAAGTAAGGTAATGGCAACACAGAAACTTGTAACACAGCCCTAGATTCAGCAATAACCTGAAAACTGGACTATACTAGTTCAGAAAGGTGGGAAACAAGTATATAATTTTTTTTTCAGAAAATAGAGCAGATACAATCAAAATTAGCCCAAAAAGGCCAATAAACTACTAACTTCTGGGCTGAAACCACTCCTCCAGGGACAGATAGCCTGCTCAAAGCTCCCCTCTCTCACAGGTGAACAGAGAAACTTCATTCTATCCAAGTAAGGTATGGCAACACAGAAACTTGTAACACAACCCTGGATCCAGCAATAACATGAAAACTGGGCTATACTAGTTCAGAAAGGCGAGAAACAAGTATATATATTTTTTCCAGAAAATAGAGCAGATACAATCAAAACAACACTTTACCCAATTAACCAGTTAAAAAGCTTAAAACTGAGCCCTGTTCCAGCAGTCTTCAATCAGACAAGTTCTAACTGCACAGTCCTGCCACTAGGGTACAGAGAAATCTTCTCCGAAAAAGACGGCCTGGGTCAGTGCACAATTCATACAAACAAAGCTAGATCCAGCCGGCCTGAATCTAGTCTATGCTACAGCAAACAAGGCGTACCGATTTCAGAAAGAAACAGTTCAAGTAAGCATGCGCAATAAGCCTTTAACCAGAAATTCCCAGCTCAGAAGGGCAGAATCTAGCCTCTCCAACCACAAAAGTGCAGACCACAAACCTTCTTAATGTAAAATAACTGGCCTGAAGCCCAAGTCCTTAACCTAGAACTAATACACTTTTAGAATAACAGACACTGAGCCTTCAATCAGCAGTTCCCAACTTAGAAGGATGTACGCTACCTGTCCTGCCACAACAGTGCAGACCAAAAACCTTCTTAATGTAAAACAACTGGTTTGAAGCCCAAGTGCTTAAACCAACGGCCTTAGAATAACAGTTACAATTTAATCAGGCAAGCAGTAATAAAGGCAGCAGAATAAATTTAATTGAGTACTTTTAAAAGAGGAAAAAGCAAAATAAGGTAATAAAGTAGGAAGAAACACAAATACAGTAAGGCAGATGAAGTGCAATTTTTTTTTTTTTTTTTGAGATGGAGGAAACAGAGCAGATTAAGATACTATAGGGGAATGCCCTTCCCAAGTGCTCTCTCTGTACACTGCAGAGGAGATGGGACTGGTAAGAGTATCCAAAATCAAAATATGATCTCACTGTACTCAGTTGAGTGAGCGAATGAGATGGGTCCAGGAGGAGTGTGCAAAAAGAGATTTACAGCAGGGGCGGGCAATTCCAAAGCCACCAAGATTAACACGGAACTAACTGCAGAGAGTCAGAGACACAATATTTACTGAAGCCAAGACGCACAATATTTACTCACTCAAATCTTAAATAAGTGCAGAAAATATACTTAAATCAGCTTGTGTCCAGTTGATATATGCAGACAAGTCTCAGTAGCCAGCAACTCGATTTAAAATGATTACTAGAAATGTAACCAACACAGATTTTACTGCTAGCAGAAACCCCCAAGCTAATTAACACTAACAAAGGAATTTCACAGCAGTCTAACAACTTTCAGTGAGCTCAGATGGCTAACTGCAGAGATTCATACACACACAATATTTACTGAATCCAAGACACACAATATTTACTCACTCAAATCTTAAATAAGTGCAGAAAATATACTTAAATCAGCTGATGTCCAGTTGATATATGCAGACAAGTCTCAGTAGCCAGCAACTCGATTTAAAATGATTACTAAAAATGTAACCAACACAGATTTTAATGTTAGCAGAAACCCTCAAGCTAATTTACACTAACAAAGAAATTTAAAAGCAGTCTAACAACTTTCAGTGAGCTCAGATGGCTAACTGCAGAGATTCAGAGACACACACAATATTTAATGAATCCAAGACACACAATATTTACTCACTGAAATCTTAAATAAGTGCAGAAAATATACTTAAATCAGCTTATGTCCAGTTGATATATGCAGACAAGTCTCAGTATCCAGCAACTTGATTTAAAATGCACATGTATTTATACATTTTTAAACATATCTATCACTGTATACAGTCTGTCTGTTTTATTTTAAATTCAAAACTGTCTACATTAGTATGTACCTTTAGTCAAGTTATATTGCTAACTAGAAACACATTGGGAAACAAAACCTTTAGTTTTCTTTTAATACAGCATGTTAACACAGTTTTATATTGTCAACACAACAATGACAACCATTACTATTAGAACTGGATGAATCTGAATATGACTCTATACAGTGATGTTCTATGCAGCAATTTATTGACAATGCTTGAGGATTTTATTGCAAATGCATTGCAGTCTTGCTTTTTGGAAAAAAAGCATGTCACAAATGTCAAGCTTTGACTTGTTACTCTATTTACATAGATAAACCATTTACTATATACTATACAGAATACACTTGCTTGTACGGATTGTTTTTGCATTTGTATATACATGGCTGTAATGTACACTCAGTCCAACTTACAAACTTAGCATTAAACTGAAGCCTGCTAATTACATACCTTTTGCAGTACTGTTTATACAATTAGTGTAAAATCGAAGCATGCCCTCCCCCCTGTAGTATACCTCATGTTATTGCAGTATTGTTTGTTTTATGCTGTGAGAATTGAGTGTACGCTTGCCCTTTGGTTGTTACCTAGACTGTGACACTTTAGTCTTACACATTTGCTTTTTGATAATTTTTTTTATAAAGCTTTTGGTGTTGCCTATACTGTGAAAGTTGTAATAGGAATTGCTTTTACCCATTTTGAAAAGATGGTTACTGTTACTAGTAGCTATTTTTACCCTCCCTTTTTGTAAAGGGACCTGCAGAATTTATTTTAACTGCATAACGTAGCCCATGTACTGACTGTACTAGGTGTAGTATTTACTTGCAAACTTTTGTTCTTTTTGTTTAATACTACATGTGAATACTTAACAATAATGTTTTAGAAAAAACTTAAGTCGTTTGGCCTGGTGACCAGTCTTGTTTCCTTGACCTTATAAATTTTTAGTACCAGTAACATTTTATGTTTTACAACATTCCTTATAACTACCCATTCCAGCCTGGAAAGATTTGAGCTCACATACTTTTTTTCTTTCTGCACACTGCAAATGCTTACCGCATAACTCCTTTAGCACTTACTCGTACCTTCAGTCATTCGTTAATATACTTGCAATTTGATATTAGAATGCAGTTGCAAAACTCTTAGACATTAGTAATGTGCTTATCTCTGCATAATATTGCTTTTGAATACTGTTTTTGCTGGAGTCTGTGCTATTTTTTATGCTGTCATACAATTACAAAATATTGTAAGAAACAAAAGAGATATTGACTTAACTAACACATGCTTAAAACAAATATATTTACATTATTTACATTTGCTGTCTGCCTTTTGCTGCACTTTAGGTGAAAAGAAAATACATGAATGTCAGTCTCGTGACTTCATGTCTTTGCTGTGTTTAACTACTCTCATTTGATTTTTATACTCTAGAACTGTTTTGTTATATGAAATGGTTTGAAAATCACCATTTAAGTGCCTTGTTTTAACTGAATGAAAGTTTGTGCTGTGTACGCTTAACCATTTTCTAAATGTAGAATAGTATGTCGTAAATTATTTCCTATCAGCGTACTTAACTGCTGTTGCTTTAACTCTTTACTAACCAAATTATTCTGTTCTGCTGACTTTAAAGCTCTTATGCACTTCTGAAAAAGTGTTTGCATATGTTGTCTACACTTTTTGAACTCACTCTGACTGTATCTTAGAAGTTTATTAAAGGGCAATAGTGGGATATTAAAGCAGATTGCTCAACCTGCTGTCTCTTTTAGTCCCTGTTCATTGATACAGCCTCTCAAAATCACCCATGCAGCTTTAAAAATGAATCCACTCAACTGTTTTCCCTGTTAGGCTTCCTATTTTTCCGTACTGTTTTACTTTCACTTTGAAAACCAAGTTGAAAAACCTCTAGCTGGCTCTAAAATGAGCTATTGAGCTCTTGCTCTAGTTACCGGGGATGCTTCCTCCCCCAAAGTGATGTAATTCCCACCTGATTTGCATGCTGTATAGAAGAGCCAGGAGACCTCCCACATTATGATGTCAGAGCTGCCTTGCCCAGCCCACTCTTAACCTAGCAAAAATGTCAAACTATAATCTCACTTTTCTGAAGAGCCCTACCGAAATGTGACAAAGTACAGGCAGAAGCACAGTAACAGCTGCAAAAACTAACAGCATAAATTTGCAATGACCGTGTGTAGACATTAATTGCATGTTTTCACATAAGAAGCAGATGTCTGTCACAATTAATTGACACTACATTAGATTACAAGTAGTATGCAATACCATAATTTCCTTAAATTACCACTTTAAAAAGCATGTGGGTGCTGTCATGCAAGTCTGTGAAATATTTTGTGTTTATAGTGCATCATTTGTTAGCTATTTAACCAAATAGGAAGGAAAAATAAGTGGGAGTTTGATTCTTTACAAAACAGTGATGATTCCCAGCGCTGTGGAGCTTTGTTCTAAATTTGACAGGTAGAGTGCAACAAAAAAATTCTCCAACTGTAAGGAAGGAAAGGCTGACAAGAAAACAGTACATTAGTCAAGTCACCTGCTGTGCGCTGTCAATCACATGCAGATAATGGGTCAAATTACCCTTAGCTCTTTGACAGCTATGGAAGGTAGGTGTAAAGGGGGAGGAGAGATACCTTGAAGAAGTAGATTTCAGATTTCACAAAATAAATCAAGTTAGCATTTCTAAGAAGAAAGAGCAATAAAATGCACTTTTCAATTCTGTTCTCTAGCATTTGCACTGCTTGTGTTTGAAGTAGTCATTGAAAAAGGATAACATTTTAACCAAAAGTAGGTGACTATAACACAGCAATGAATGCCTATAAAATCAGTGAACTGACAGGAGCTTTAGGGGAAAATTTGGCAGATCTGATGCAATCTTTTGGAGACAAACAATGCATTCTGGGATACTTAGAGGCAGACTAAACAGTGAGAATTATTTCAAGATGCCAGACCCCATGTGGTCAGATTCAGAAATTACATATAAAAATATCTAAAAAGCTCTAAATAGTCCAAGAGTGGTGTTAAAATGTAGGAAACACCAAACCATGATGAGATAAACATGTTTTTTGAGTCTGTGGGTGTGGTTGTCCTTTAAATCTTTTTGTCAGTTCACAATGAACCTCGTCTCTGTTTTTATCTGTTTTGTAATGTGCAGTGGTTTTATGCCACTTTTGTCTAGTAACATGTACAGAAGATTTTCTAAATAACTGACTTGACTGATACTGTAACTCTGAAATTATTTTACATGTTGTGACAGGACATAATGCATTTGGTTGTTTACCATTACTTTTATGACATTGCACACAGAAAGCAGTTTGATATAACTTGCACCATAAATGTTTACTGTCATACAAAAGATGTTGCTGTTTAAGATACCAGTCAAATGTACATAAACCATTAACATGAACTTTACCTAATAAAGTACTACATGTGCTACAGTTATGTTTATGCCAATCTTTAAAGTCTGACCATGCATGTGCTGGACTATTATTACTGTTTACCTGAAAGCTAGTGTTACATTTAATACTTTTCTGACTAATGGCATCCATGCTGTAGAATGAGAAACAAAAAGAGAATTACCAGTTTTTGTGTGGGAGGTGGCCAAATCTTCCATGGAGAAAGCCGTGGAAAGTCCATCATTGATTCTCTGAAAAGGAGGTCAAACATAGCTGGCAGATACAGTTGTGTAAATGTGCAGGACCTGTAGAATTTGCAGAGATGCACTATTCTGCTACTTGATACTGTACAGAAGAAAGAGGCAAACGTTTGCACCGGAACTGAACGTACTAACTGAATAAAATAAAAAAAGAAGCTGTAGTTGTCACAATAAGAAACCATTCTGTCCATCAACTGTGGCTCACCATTAAAAAATTATATGACGTCTTCTGTTGGTTTCTTGCTGTTACTTGCATTTACATGCATGCATACCACAGTTCATTTAACTATTTATTGCAATCATCTAGACTTATTACTGTATTGTACTGAGTACAATAAATACACAAAGACAACCTTTTCAGTTAATACGCTTTACTGTCACATTTTCTTTTCAGATCTACAAGCATGCAACACAGATGCTGTCAGCTCTCTATGGCAAATACCCAAAGCTTGTTTATACATGCTCATATTTATACCAAAAAGTCTGATATTTTTTCTCATAGTCTGATGTATAACAGTTCTTTCTTTGTATAACAGTTTTCCTTTGTTCCCTTGTCCTTGGTTCTCTGTAGTTTGATGATCCATGGAAACTCAGTCTTGCATTATCTGAAACATGGTGTTCCAGCACTATCTGAAACTTGATGTTACATCTCTTTACATCATTGATGTCTTTCCAGCTGCCATCTGCACAGTTATTACTTTGTTTCTCAATAACATACTCTTTTACATGGATGCCAAAATCTAACTAAGCTATATATGCTTGCCAGCACACTTACTATTTTTCTGCATTTTATACTATTTCTAAATTAACTCTTTATATTTCATATTATTTGTGCAGCTTTTTATTCAAGCTAATAATCATGCTAGCAACAGTTTGAAAAGACAGTGTATACTAAAATTCTTTCACTTAGATGTTGTTGAAGAAAACTGCCATATTTGCACTGTAAGTTTCATATCTAGACAGATATTCCATGTTATCTATAGCAATAATTATAGTTATGTGTATGTCTTCATATTTCTCAACTATCTCAAAAAAACATGCATTCAGAGAGGAAGTTCCACCTGTCATATGAAAAGTGAAAGCCTATGTCTAGTTAAAAAAGTGCTCTAACAATATTGGTCTATGCTGTACTGTTTCCAAAGTATGACAATTTTTGTGAACATTTAGCAAAAAAATATATAATTCTGTTTTTTTTTTCTGCATTACAATATATTTTATGGAAATACTGTGAATGCACCAACTATTATCACAGTAAAGTATACTTCTTATAACACAGTGCTATTTGAACATTTTAATAACTTTTATTGCTCTCAGAATATTGTTTATCTTAAGCTTTTTAAGTTGATTTTTCAGAAAATGCTCTGGAATGCAAGATGTGTATAGGCCGCTAGAGGTGTGACATTCCACACCGCATTGGTGTTAATGAGATAAAGAAGGCTGCATGTATAAATGGCAATATTTAAATGTGAAAAAGTGTAGTATGTTACAATTGGTAAGCAACTCTCTCTGTAGAGTGTAGCTAATACCCCTCCCCTTCAAAAAACAGATAATGTAGTCAAGGATCCTGGAATCTGCATTGATAATTCCCTTTCCTTCAACCACCTTGCAGCAGCAGTCAGAAAATCCTTCTGTCTAGAACAACTAATGTCCAAAAGCATATCAACCAGGTCCAAAGATATCTTCATTCCTCTTTATGCAGTCTTAATTAGCTCAATTATTGAGTACAAAGCCCCCTTCAGAATATATCTTTCTAGACATATTAAGCAACTGGAAAGGCCACAGGTTCCTAACTAAAAATATTCCTGGTCTAAAGTCCATGCACTACCAGAAAAGTCTTGAAGTGCTATGTCTTCACTCTGTTCCCTAGGATGTTACATGGTGATATATGCCTTGTATTCTGTGCCATTAGTGACTCCTATCCTCCTTGATCTCCTGTATCTTTTGCAAGTCAAATAGCTCCACTAATACCAAAACTAAGGACTGAAATATTCATCAGCATATGAATAAGACATGCAGGAGAAACAAATGTATTACCCAGTGCCTACCCCACTCTTTGGAACCAACTTCCTCTGGAAGTTAACCAAAGTGACACCTTAGCATCCTTCAAATTCAGCTTGGATGATTGGTTGGATAGGTACCCATAAATTTACTCTAGAGCTAACTTGCTTTGACTTCTTCAGAAGTGGGATACAGCATGAAGGTGGGCACTGGCATTGTGTAAATGGTCTAGTACCTCAATTGCTTCGCACTTCCTATGATCCTGTGATACATATTCATGTCTGGTTCTGTATTTCTGTCTGCTACTTTATGTGTATGTTTATGTATTTATTTTTTATTTATTCACATTTATTTGCTGGTTTATTAACTGTAGCAGGTATGTTCTGTGTATTTATTTATTCATGTATTTACATTTTGTTGCTGTTTATTAGCTGTTGGTGCTGCATATACATGCCAGTTCAATACTGGTTGTATTTTCTTGCCGTTTTTCCTACAATTTCTGGAATACGCCCTCACTGCCTGTGTTGAGTAGTTGCACTCACTGTGCTGTGCAATCATTATGTTTCCATTGATCCTTCCTTAGGTATCTGGTGCACAGAATGAGAATGTTAGTGATAACATAGTCAAAGAATGGGTCTTTGCCAGTCTGCAGATTCAGCCCTGAAGGCTGGTTAACACGATGGATGAGGTTATGATAAGAAATAGGTCACTCATGCTTGCCCTAAAACATCCGTAAGATTAAAATTGTTTTATGATGATTAAGGAGGCAAACAGTAAAACAAGGAAGTGCCAAACAGACAAAAGTGGGGACCAATTTATACAAGTTTAATGTATGACCCAGTTAAGATTACTGTCAATAGAGTAGGTGGATGAAACAACTAATGAGGGGATGAGTGTATTTTCAGCTAGAATCAGGTGCCTAATGTTATCTTAGAGCTTACACAGTATCATCCGATTTTATCCATCTTTTGGTGAATGCAAGTAAAAGTACAGCTGAGCAAGCTACACTTACCAGTAACAATAGATATTTGGATTCCTCACAGCTGCAGTACCCTATGAGTTGTGTCTTGCCAAAGATACAGCAAATAGACAGCATCCAAAAGGTCTGGATCCCACCCTCAGATCATCTCTGACTGCAAATTGACCAACCCTTAAGAGGGAAAATCAGCAGTCAGAGTGGAAAATCTTTAAGAGTTTCTTGCCTGCTAGCTAAGAAGTAGAGTACTCATCCTGAAGTAACCAAAAAAGAATATCCCAATGCATCACTAGGGAGATGGAGGGTGGGGGCAGCTACTACAGCTATGAGGAATTCAAACATCTACTCTTATGGCTAAATATAACTTACACGGCTGTACTACGCTCAGCCTTCCCACTGCTGCAGTAGCCAATGGATAGAATAACATAGCTTACTCAACCCGAGAGAAGGAAGAATATGGATCCAGGAACTCCAAGGAGAATGGACCTAGCAAAGCCAGTCTTGTATCTAAACAAAGAATTCGGTGTCCAATTCCGTGTGGGGGTATATATACAGAGGACCACAAAGCTGTCTCTAGAAAGCTTCTGTAGGTCACCCTTTTCTAACAATGCAGTCAAAAACAAAACAAGGCCCATCAAGTGTGTGCCTTCTAAACAGTTTATCACAAGGGGTATAACAAAAGGCATAAATCAGAGACAAAGACGTGTAAATTGCCTGTTTGACATGGGTGGACTTTCTTAGTCCCAACATAAGAAATAAATAGTAGATTAGATTTCTATCACAACTTTAAACAATCCAACACAAGCCGCCTTCTCTTCCACTGAACAGAGGATGCTCAAAAACCATCTAGCCCTTAATGCAACCTAAACAAAACTTATGTTATTCAATGCATCCAAAACCTCTTCCCTAGACAAACAATCCTTCATAATTACCAGAAATAACAATACCCCCCTAGAACTAGTCTCTGGCACAAAATTACTAGCAATTATCATTGACAATCAACTAAAATTTGATAAGCATCTACAAGCAAATATCAAAAAAAAAAAACCCATAAAAAACTAGGTATGCTTTACCGCCATAGTCGCTTTATCTCTCCCACCAAGAGGATTACATTAGCTAATACATATCTCATTCCGTCCCTTTTATATGGTGCATCTATGCTAACCAGCCTACAATCTTACCTCAAAACAAAACTCTCATCTTGTTGTAACAAAATATCCAAATTTGCGGCAGGTCATAGAGCCTCTTCTCACCGCTGTAATTCCCTTCACCAACTAACTTGGCTAGAATTACCAAACTTCCTCACATATACTCAGCTCATCCAAGCACACAAACTCATTCATAACCCATCTCTCTACCCCTCCCTAGCAAATACCTTTGAAATGCATAAACCAGATAGACTCCTAAGATCCAATTCCCAACACCTAATTAAATTGCATAAACCAACACATCCTGCTGGGAATCAATTGATGTCCTTCTCTCTTGCACGCCTTTGGAACTCTCTCCCTTCTCCCATCTGCAACACCAGCATCCTCTCCTTGTTTAAAACATCACTGCACTCGCACCTTACTTCACAATGGAAATGCTCTTGCTCTCATCCAACCTACTACTACCATACTTTCTTCCTAACTTTCCAAACTTTGTTGCCTGTCACTACCTCCTAAAGTTTTACATCCTTACCTCATTGTAATTCCCTAAAAAAAAACCTAAAAACAAAAAAAAATTAACCTGATGTAATTTTCCTAATGAAAATCTTTTATTTTTGTATTATGTAACATCTATTTGAATTGTCCAATATGGGTTTGTAACTGAAATGTATATTATGGATTTGTGCTCTTTCTGTACTATGTATTTGTATTTCTCTGGACCTTTTCTCCCCAAGACTCCATTGAAAATGGACTCCTTGTAGCACAATGGACTATCCTGGAAAACAAACTGCAAATAAATAAATAAATAAAGGACTTGCTTCTACAAAGTCAGTACCTCAGCTTCTTATACATGTCCAGAGTATGCAAAATCCATCCTCTATCATTTTCAAGGTTAGGAAAGAACATTGGAAGATTGATGGCTTGATTTAAAGAACTCTGAAAAAACACTTTGGGCATGAATGAAGGATTTGTTCTTACAGATACCCTATCCTAAATGCAGACCAGATGGGGTCTACCCACCAAGAGAGCAAGCAACTCAGATTCTATTTTTGCAGATATCAGAGCAAACAAAACAATTACCTATGATATGAACCTTATATCTGCCTAATGTGCAGGTTCAGACACTGATGTGATTAACTTTCCAGCAGAAAATTAAGGTGGCAGGAATGAGCTACCTGTTTCCAGGGGGGTGTCAGGTGAAACACTCCTATCAGAAACTGTTTCACTAAGAAAACATTGAGGAAAGAGAAGGATCTGTGGGCAGACCTACTGAAATGGCTGCAAGATGTACCTAAACAAAAGAATACAAAGGCCAGAGGCTAGTAACTCACAGCAATACTTGAGCACCGGTGGTGCAATCCCAGATAGGGGCCTAGTTATTAAGCAGGCACCACCTAGAAAAGTATTCCAGATGTCAAAATAAGATGTTCAAGTAGCAAGATTTATTGCCTCTTTCAGTACCTGTTGCACATCCTCACAAATAGGTGCATAAAAGGCAGATAATTTAAGATATAATAAGTTTGGATGAGTTGATCCCCCTCTATATAGTGTAAACTGATACAGATAGTGAGGAAATTTGCAACAGTTGCCCTTAGCCAGTCACAATAAAGGAAAAAATAATAGTGCCTGGGCCAAAATGAATTCACCACAAAAAATTTCGAGAGCCCTTCTGAATATCAGTGGAAAAGGTGGAGTACATAAAGAAAAATTCATTGTGATGAAATAAAAAGGTATGTGTTGCTTGTCTCATGTATTCAAAAGACACGCTAAAGTGGTGTATGGGTTCAAGATATTTATTGTACATAAACATTGTCAAGAACTGTAACTTGAACATGTATATTTAAGCTAACTGATTCACTCATTACTTCAAACACACTTGCATGCGCAACTCCAATCATGCCTGCCCTCACACTGGCTGACTGTACAAAATGGCACTGTTGTCACACGTGCTCAGTACTTATATGCACATGATATCTAGCTACAGTGGCTCAATAGGAACATTACATATAATGATCTACATCCTCTCTCTTTGTTTTGTTTGACATGAAATAGGAGAACAAGACAATGTATATGCTAGATAATATTTCAATATTAAAATCAAATCAAATAAGTCCAAGTTGCTGTGTATTTTAAATTGGGTCTGGAAATTCTACCCAGTCTGGTTACATAACAGCTTTGACTGGGTTTAGCAATGGGGACAGTCTGTGGGGAATTCTTCTCAATAGGAACTTCAGGGATACCATCAGGATTATTTGAGGAAAATACACTGTCCTGTGAAATGCGAACAAGTGTAAGGTTGCTCTGAGATGTCTTTGGCACAAGCAATCTGCTGCGTCAGTGGTTCAGAAACTAGAAGTATATGTCTTTGGTTTCTTCTAACTTCTATTCTCTCCAATTGAACAATATAGGATCTAGATTCCTCACAGAAATTTCTGATAACAACTAGGTCATAACCTTTAGTTGTTTGCATCCTTACATGTTAATGGACAAAGAGGTTTGGGTTAAAGTTCTGAATGCAGAGGCTACTGGTATGCCTTCTTGAAGACATGCTGCAACAAGCATCGCATGAGAGAGTTACAGGTTTGAGAACATCACAATATCTCAATGTGGGTGGACTGGCAATTTTCTGTTCCAGAACTGCAAATGCTCTTTGGTGTTATTTTAACCAGGACCAGTTTACATTTTTGTGCGGCAACTCACGTAAAGGTGCTGAAAGCTCACTCAGGTCTGGGATGAACTTTTCTAAATAGTTGACCATAACAAGAAAACACTGCAAGGATGTGACATTTCCTGGAACTGGCATCTCAAGAATTACAGCTTGCTTAGACAGATTTGTTGTAAGCCAGAACTAATAAGCAAATTACTCACATAAGTAACTTCTCTTAGCTTGAAGTTACGTTTCTGAGAATTCAGTTTAAAACTGACTTTACATGCATGATCTAGACCTTTCTCGAGGTTTCGATCATGTTCATCTTCACTATTATCCCCTACAATAATGTCCTCTACTATGATAGCAAATGGATAACCCAAACAAATTTGTTCCATCGCATGCTGAAAGACTTCACTGGCAGAATTTATCCCAAATGGCCTCCTCAAAAATCTGTAGTTTCCAAATGGCATACTGAAAGTAATTACAATGAAGATTTGTAATCCAGAAAAATCTGCCAAAATGAACTTTTTGCATCTGAGACTGAATAAATAGTGCATTTGGCATGAGAGCTGTTACTACCTCTACTGTGCACATGAGATAATGAGGAAGTTTAAGAGCTTTGTTTAAATCTCTGGGATCAATACATATTCAAATATCATCTGAACTTTTCTTATGAGCTACGAGTATGGAGGATATCCATTCAGTCAGTTAGTTATCACACCAGAATTCAACATTTTGTCTAGTGCTGCTTTTACTTTGCTCTGCATTGCTATTGGAATCTTCCTTACTGGTCAGACAACTGGACTTACTTCATGGTTAAACTTCATGGAATATGTGACTGGTAGCTTGCCAAGCTCATCTTTGAAAATAGCATATTCATGAAAAATATTCTGTGTAAAACTATCGTGATTGTTCAGACTTATATGGTGAACTTCTTTATTTAAATGAAATCTGTCCCATTCTCAAACTGTCTTTGAAGCTTAACTGCAAGTGTTTTTTGACTACAGAAAACTGCAAGTCATAGCTGTTTCCAGCAGAATGGCATGTGAGAACTACTGCGCCATCATTTTGAATCTTCACCACCATAAGCAACAACTTTCACACACTTTGCTGAATCAAGTTTCTAACCAGATTTTACTTTGGCAAACATTTGTGCTGATATAACATTGCACTTGGATCCAGCATCTACTTTAAGCTCTACCGGTTTTGCCTTAATCTTAACAGTACAGAATACTTTGCCCTTTGCTGCCAGATTACCAGATGGCTGATAGTTCACTGTATTAATCATTTCATCAAGCACAGATACACCATCATAGGAAGTTTCTAGGCTATTGGCCCTGAGGCCCTTACAAGCCTAGCCAATAATTTAACTCATATTCCAACAAGTCAGTACCCGATGTCCCTGTCCAGCAGGGACACAGGTGGAATCTCAGGGGTGTATTTTCTTTTCCCCATCCAGTTATCCAGGCTGCACTTAAAAAGGGTTAATGAGGTACTCTGCTTGATGTGGGGTGGGAGTCTATTCCACAGAAGGGGGATTTTCTGGGATACAAATCTGTCCTGCCATCAAGTCCTATTAATGTCACAGACCAGGATGAGGTCACGCATGTGGGTTACTTGAGTGGAGCTTGACTTGCAGGCATGCACCAGTCCCTCAAGACAGGGTCTGAAACTGCTTTATATGCCAAACAGAGGTCACCTCTGAGGAGTCTGTAGGAGACTGAGTAGAGGAACACAGCCTTTAGCCTATCTGTATAGGGCAGATGTTTGAGGCCTTGGATTTTCCTAGTGAAGAACATATGTGGTCTCTCCAGCTGCTGCATGTGCTTTGTGAGGTACATGCCGAAAGGGGCATTGTACTCAATAATGGGTCTTATAAGGGAAGAATACAGGGTGCTGTCTGCAGCTTTGAACCACATTTTTGTGACTGCACAAACGTCAGCCTCTTCCATGCTTAAGAATGTTTGCAATGAGTACAGTTTCATGTTTAGACTCCTAGCGTTTAGCAGCATAACCTTTAATTTGCATTTTGATGAAATTTTCATGTTGGTAGTTTTGACCTCATGACAGTGCCTAAAAAGGCAGTATGTGGGAGGCAAGAGCCTTTGCCAGGAGCCTGAAGCCCAAATGGAGGAGATGTAGGCCATCTCTAGCAAAGCATCGTGATTTTTCAGTCATATCTTCTCAGGCTGTCAGGTACTGGATCCCCTTGGAATGACACAAGAAACTAAGCCAATTGTTAAAGTCAATCATTTTTTGTTTGTACTGAGGCATCATTCTGAGTGAAGATTGAATGCTGCTTAAGGCTAGGACCATACCTGCCAGGGACACATTCAGCGAGCTCAATCATGTCTCTCTTCATACAGTCCAAGGAGGTATGTCTCAAGTCATTCACGCCAACATGGACTATGACAGAGTCATAACAGTACCTTGTTGTTGACAGACTTGAGTGCATGGGTGATATGGTGGATTCTGGCACCTGACCGAACCTAACCATGACTTTCTCCTTATCCAGCCTGGTGAGGGGCACAACTGTGTGTCTCACAATGGAGTTTCCTACAACTAATATGTCGGACTTATATTTAGGCCTTAGTGGCTGTGAGACACAGGTATGTGGACTATGTGTGGTGTGTGGTGGGGTGGGTAGTGGAGTTCGTGTGTGTTTTTGCCTCAGAAGTCTCTTTTGTTTGGGTATGTTTTTGTTGAGGACCTTCAACATATCTGGGTTTGTATTGTGTAGGAGTGGGTGGTGTTTGAGTTGTGGTGTTTGTGTTGACAATCTTCTCAGAACCAGATACACTGGTTTGAGAGGGAGGGAGCACTGACTCTAGGCTCTTAATGTAAATGCATCTCACAAATTGTGTTCCTAGGAGGTACTAGTAGAGGGTTGTCCATATACATGAGGCAGTTGCTACACTGTTTCAGGATACCCATATCAACCAGACTGGCAATGAGAAACCATAGGAAATTGTCCATCCATATTTATCAGAAAAATGAAGGAGAGTGGGCAGAGAGAGATAGAGCTAAGAGGGTAAAGGGTGGAAGGTTTAAGAGTAGTACTACTAGTTGTTCAAACTAATGCTACTAAGGGAAAATCTGTAGCTGGAATACCTCACAAAGGGTTAAAAACAGTGCAGCTGCAGTGTGGATGCAGCAAACCTGTATCAGACTATGCTACTCAATTTAAGGGTTAAAGACACAGTAAAACTAAAAAAAAACACAGATTAACTATTTACACACAGAAACAGAACTCACAGTATGAAAAAATACACTTAAACAGTAATGAAATGCAGTAAAATGCAATTAAACAGTAATGAATTGCAGTAAATAGCAATGAAATACAGTTAAACAGTACTGAAATGCAGTTATCAGTAAATTGCTTTAAAACAGTGGAAATGTGATAAATTAGCTCACAATCACAACAGTAAAAGACAGCTCAAATAAAGTATAAGACTACTGACAAGCAGTAACAAATGTGGGAAACTAAATGCAACACCCAAGCACAAGCAAAATGAAGTAGGAAGAGGCACTACTTTTTTTTAAGTAGAAAGTGAGGAAATGGAAGATAATTCAAGGTTAAGAAGCTAAAGGGGTGGGCCTTCACAACTGATCTCACTGTACTCAGTAGAATGAGCTGATGTAATGGGACTGGGGGGAGTATCCAATATCAAATTTATAGTAGAGGTGGGCAACTAAAAAGCCATCAAACTTTAATACCACAACAACAGGTGGGTGAGAAACAAGATCAGAACAGAGGTAAGGGCTGAATTTGCTTGGCCTAAAAAACAGTTGCACAGTTTAAACAGATTTGCAGCAAATATTGTTTTAGTTATTCAGAAGTGCAGAAAACAGTTGAAAATAAATCAACACTTATCTTTTGTAATCTCACAGCAGTTTTTGTAAGACAGCAAAGCAAGGGCAGAAAGCCTAACTCACTGCAGCTTTGAGCAAAAGTACAAACATAAAGAATTTGCTCACGGCTTTCTAACTGATCGACTTGCTTCTTCAGATGCCCTCTTTTATAAACAGCATGTGTCAATTTAGACTTTCAAAGCTTTTAGAAATTATTTCACTTTTTACATTTGTGACATTGCTGACCAAAAGCTAAGCACGTTTCTCATTTAGGCTCATGGTTGCCTCTAGGGCTGCCACCTTTCTTTGTGGCTAAAACCGGACTAAGGCCACACCACTCACATCGCCTGTAAGTCTGCCCATCCCTGACCCTTCTCCCACCCGTGTCACACCCATTCTGTGAAGTCATAATGATGTCAGCTGATGAGGAACACCCTCTTTTTCCATTTCTGATGCCTGCTTTCAGACAATTTACTATGCTTTTCTGTAAAAAAAGCATAGTGAATCAGCCAATTTAACAAACTTTGATCGTCCATTTCCTTTTTGAAATAGAATAACTGAAGTTGTACAGTATTTTCTGGACTACTTGAGAATCAATTTGATTTCTGGATAGCCTGGAAAAAAACAAATAAGTGGCAACCCTAGTTGCCTCCATAAATACTATATTCCAACCTCTACAGAGGACATTGTGAGAGTGTTGACTGATTTAAAGTTGTTTGTAAGGTCCATAGCACTGAAGTTGATTTTTAAAAATGACAAATATGATGCTAGTGTTTGTAAACGACGCAGTGTTTTTGTACCTAATTATGCCCCAGTACTTATAGCTTTTAATGATCTCTGTGAGGATGCAATCAGGAAGGCTTATGCAACTAATAATTATAAGAGAAATTATAATTTAACTTATGCAGAATATATTGCTTTGAATGAATTAAAGGAAAACTCACATATTGTGATAAAACAAGCGGACAAGGGGGATCAACTGTTATTATGAATAGAGAACATTACATAGGTTCAGTGCTTTTATTGTTGGATGATGATACAGCGTTTAAGCGTGTTACACTTTTACAAGTGAAAAAATGCATTAGTTACGCTAATATGTGTGTGTATGACCTACAGTTAACAGGAGATATTTTGTTGGATTTATTTCACTTCTTTACAGTACCGTGCCCTGTAGTGCCGCAGTTATATGGCATACCAAAACTGCACAAGTCACGGGTTAATCCCCCAATGAGACCTATTGTCTCTGGAAATGGGTGGATTACTGAACCCATATCACTCTACCTGCAAAGGCAACTACAACCATTACTAAAGTTTTGTCACACAGTGCTTAAAGATTCTAGTGATTTTTTAGTTAAGCTCAAGAATTGGCATATGAATATGAGTCTAGCTACAGATACCTGTGAACATATATATATGGTGGTAATGGACATTACATCGTTATTTACTGTAATCCCCAATGATTATGGGCTGGATGCCATTAGAGAATTCTTGTTGAGATATTCAGGTTTTTTAGCCGGACATATAGAAAATATTTGCATGTTGTTAGACCTGGTTCTAAGAAACAATATATTCTTGTTTGATAACAAATTTTATTTACAGCAAACTGGTGTGGCAATGGGCACACCAGTAGCAAATACTTATGCCAATACGGTTCTTTCCCAATAGGAGAGAATGTATATAAATGATGGTGAGAGGTTTTTGAATGAAAATTTGTTATTTTATCAAAGATTTGTGGATGATTGTTTCCTTCTTTGGAAAGGCACCCATAGTGAATTAGAGGATTATATTCTTTCTCTGAATAATTCAACTAGTTTTTTAAAGTTTAAGTATGAATGTTCGGTTAGCACCATTAATTTTCTAGATATTACATTAATTAAGAGGGAAGGTGTTATCAACACCACAGTATTTAAGAAAGAAGTATCGTCTGGAAGGTACCTATATGCATCAAGTATGCATGCTCCACATGTGTTTAAGGGCATTGTTAAGGCGCAATTGGCTCGCATCAGTAGACTCAATACTGATGATGATGCTTTTAAGAAGCAACTTAATGAAGCATGTGTGGAATTTAAGAATAGTGGGTATTCATCTCATATGATACAAGAGATTAGTGAATATATTATATCTAATAGACATACCCTTTTCAAACCTACATTTCTACAGATATCTAATACAATGTGTGAAAGGTTGCGTGAGCCGGTGGACAGGGTTTGTCTGAGATATATAACTTCTTGCAGCACTATGACTGCCACGGTGAGAGATATAGTTAGAAAATACTGGAAGGTCCTTCTTACACAGGATGATATCAAGATGGTTGTGGGGGATAGAGAGTGTTTTTCTTATAGAAACATGAAGACAATAAAAAGTATGTTAGCGTATAAGGACTTTGGTAGTGTAAATTCTACATCTATCGGTGTATCAAGGAAGGGTACTTTCTCCTGTTATAATTGTAGTTGCTGTGTAGACATTTTACAACAGTGTGATCCATTAAGTCCTGTAAATACATTTGTTCACCCTGTTTCAAAAAGAGTGTATACCTTTAACTGTTTTGCCACTTGTGTAACAAGTAATATTGTTTATTTGGCAACATGTGACACCTGTCCCTCCTTTTATGTTGGAAAAACTACTAGAAAACTTAAAGACAGGATTATAGAACATAAATCCAACATAAGGAATGGGAGTGACACGAATGCTTTATCTAAGCATGTAAAAAGTTATGGTATATCTCACACTTTTAAGTTTAGGGTTATAGTCACTGTTAGTGTGTCAAAAAGGGGGGGGGACTTATGTAATTTGTTAGACAATAGAGAATATGATTGGATTGTAAGACTAGCAGCAGATGTGGCACCAGGATTGAATGCAAGTGTTTCATTAAAGCCTGTTTTGACTAAAATACAGCACACAAGGTTAAAATAATAACATTTATTAGCAAGTATATACTTTGAATATGTTGAATAATATGATATTTTATTGAGAAGCACATTTTTATGTAGTTTTATTAACAATATGTCTTTTTTATTTGTTTATTGTAAGTTTGTATTATTTCATGTCATATGACCTTGGCTGCGGGTCATGTGATATCCTGGGCTTGTATTTAAACATGTGATTTTATTGTACCTTTTGTTAAGCATTGAAAAAGGGTTTTGGCCTGAAAGCTTTGTTTTTGATAAAGGTTTTTGCTCTCAACGTTTGGTTTTTTGGTCATTGTTCTATCTAACAGCAGTGTTGGTTATTACATGCCTCCATAAATACGACAGTTAACAATAAGATTGTAGCTGTCCCATTCCATTTATGGTTAAAATTGGGCACTGCCACATTCTTTGGCTTTTATCTCTTATTCGTCTTAGCTTTGTGTCTCACACTATCAACATTCAAACTAGCAAACACTGTATGAGAGACAGCATGTACACTTTTCTCATTTGTAAGCATATTTGTGTGCTTTTCTGTAAGTTTGTATATTTGACAAACCTCTATGGCTTTCCTCAACATTAAATCACTGTCGCAAAGCAAAATCTTTCTCACTGCATCATTATTAACACTAAACACAAGTCTTTCCTTTATCAACTCATCTCTCAAATCACCAAATTGGCACATTTTTGCTTTAATTCTCAAGTCAGTAATGTATGATGCTATAGTTTCGCTAGGCTTTTGATTTCTTGTGTAAAATATGTGTCTTTCCATTGTAATAGTCATTTGAGGGTTACACATTTCTCTAAATTTACATTTTAAGCACTCAGGGTCTTCTTGCGTTTCAGCCTGTATCACAATATGGAGGGTTCCCCCTCCCCCGCATACATGGCCACTGCTTACACAAATTAATGTTCCCTCTCAATGGCTTCTGAGCCTGCTAAATTAAAAAGTATGAATGCCTTTGTATGTGTGTCTTTATCAGAAAAAGCAGCTTGTATGAAAATATCATATTCTTGTTCAAATACTCACCAATTTTCAGCAATATCATTAGCAAACACCAATGATTCAGGTATGGGAAATCCCTCTCCCATTACAAAATATGTTTAAACATGAGCAGAGAGCAGGTACTTGTAAGTATGCACAAATGCACAACAATCTTTTTGAAAAAAGCTTCACTTTGACACTACGAACAGTCCAGAAATTGCAGACACTTCAAATAGCTTTAGTTAATGTGAAAGAGTAGTACACATTGCAAAAAAAAATGCAGTTATTTTAGCCCTTTCATAGGTTTATAGGTTAGTATTAGGCTATCAGTCCTAGGGCCTATACAAGCCTAGCCATAACAATTCCCTGGCTATTTCTTCCCACATTATTTACTTCCCTGGACCCCTGTCTAGCAGGGTGACTGACGTGATCCCTGGGGTGAATTTCCTTTCTCCCATCCAATCATCCAGGTTCCTTTTGAAGAGGACCAAAGAGGTCCTCTGCTTAACATGTATGGGCGTCTATTCCAGAGTCTGGGGAGTCTCTGGGTCAGGAATCTATCCCTCCAGCATGTTTTGTTTATTGTGATGGCAAGATTTAGATCCCTGGAGCATGTGGCTCTGAGGGATTGGGATTTCTTTAAATGTAGCATGCCCATCAGCTCTGGGTTTGACATGACCTTGTATGTTAAGCAGAGATCACCTCTGAGTAGATGATATGTGACAGAGTATAGCTGGAGTTTTTTAAGGCGGACAGCGTAGGTCATCTGCTTTAGGCCTGTGATTCTTTTAGTGAGGTATTTATGCGGCCTTTCCAGTTGTTGCAGATGTCTTGAGAGGTACATACCAAATGGAGTGTTGTATTCTATAATGGGTCTAATGAGGGATGAGTACAGGGGGACAATGACCTCCTTTTTTCTGGATGAAAATCCTTTCGTGATGAGATGTGCCACATAGAAGGATTTCCTGATTGTTGTGGCAATGTGGTTATCAAAGGTGAGACCACTGTCCACCTGTGCCCTAAGTCTCTTATCACACTTACAGTGTTTAGTATACTGCCACCTATGTGGTAATTCACGGGTACATGTTTTTTCCCAAAGGGGATAACTATACATTTCTTGGCATTGAGCTTGAGCCCATGGCTCTGGCACTAAGCATCTGTTTCTGTAAGGCCCTTTTGTAGAGTATCCACATCATTTGGGGATTCAATAATGGCTCCCAGTTTGCAGTCATGTGTGAACTTTGTTAGCCAGAGTCCCTTAGTGTTGGCCTGTACTTCACAGAAGTAGATGCCAAACTAGAGCGATCCCAGGACTGAACCCTGAGGTACTCCACTTGTCTGGCGCTGGATTTGGAATAGGCTACTTTTACAATGTGGGTTCTGTCAGTAAGCCAGTTGACAACTCATCGAGTGATGTAGGGATCAATGCCCAGCTTAGTAAGTTTATCTATGATTCCAGAGTGGGGGATGGTATTGAAGGCTTTGGTGAGGTCTAGATAAGCTGTTTGGACCACCCTACCCTTGTCCACAGCTCTGGAGACTGATTCGAAGAAGTTGATCAGGTTCAGGAGACATGATCGGCCCTTCACAAACCCAAACTAGGTGGGGTCCAGTTTTTGAAGGTTGCCAATGTCTTTGTTTATAAGTTCTATGGTAATATGTTCCATGGCCTTGCAGATCAGGCTCTTCAAACTGATGGGGCAGTAGTTCCCGGGATCCAAGGTGGATCCCCCCTTGTGGAGTGGGATAAATGTAGCTGTGCGCCACTGAGTGGGCACATGCCTGAGGTGAGGCTATGATCAAGCATGACACTTAGGTGAGGTGCCAGTTCATTTTGTAGTTCATGTAGTACACAGCCTGGGATGTCACCTGGTCCCGTGAATGCTGTATTCTTAGCTTTGGAGAGTGTTTTTTTACCTGTGATGCCGTTATTACCAGAATTTGGCAATCTTTTGGTATTAAGATGGGCCGTTTAGGTGTTGAGGGGGGGGGTGAAGTTGGCACTGAATCGATCTGCCAGGATATTGGCAATATCCTTGGGATCGGTATATTTAATGCCATTTTGTTGTAGCTCAGAGCAGATCTGAGCATTGCCATTTAGATTCTTGGCATAGTTATAGAATCCATTGTGGTTATCTTTGGCAATTTTATTTTCGTAACTAGCTTTAGTGGATTTTATGAGGGATCTCAGCTTCTTACTGAGGCTGGTAAGGGAGTTTTTTGCATCCTGGGATTTTCCACTTTTCTGCAACAGTTTCTTCCTTTTGTTGTAAAGTTTGTTTATGGCAGGGGACCACCAGATTGGCTTCCTTTTTTGGTGGAGAGCATCTTTGTTCTATTTGGGATGGTACAATTCATGCATGAGTAGATGTGCTCATACAGTGCCTTAGTGTAGGATTCAGCAGTTGAACTTTCAGTTCCTGTCTGCATGGGTGTCATGAAGTTTGTCACTTCAGACTTGAGTAGCATGAAGTTGGCTTTGGAGAAGTTTTTTATGGAGGTTTCCTTACTGGGGGGTGGGGGTGGGGGTGGGATGTGGATGTTAAGGGTGATTAGCTTTTGGTCATCCTGACCAAAGAGGGGGTGACCATAGGTGTGGAGCATCAATTTCCCATGTTGGTAATGACCAGGTCTAGGATATTGGAGGCCCTGGTGGGACTATGGATTAGTTGATCCAGGGCATTGGAATTTATGAATTCCAAGAACCACTGGGCAAAGGTGTTGGTACACAAGTAGTTTTTGAAGTTAATGGCAGGGTAGTTGAAATCACCCAGTATTAGGGTGTTTGGTTGTATCTTAATATTTTCCAGTATATTTAGAAAGGTGTAGTGAGAGTCTTGGGGCATGGTGGAGGATCTGTAGCAAGCTACAATTTGGATTTCAGTCTTGCCTAGTGTTATTTGCACCTGACGAATTTCAGATGCACTGTGTTGGGCAACTAGCCTGGTAGTGTGAATATCCTTGGTGAATATGGGCACTCCTCCACCTTTAGTCTTTCAGTCCTGGTTTGGTGACCAAAAAGTGTGGTAAGAGTTGTAGCCTGGTATTGCAGGGGTGCTGTCTGGAGCCTTGAACCAGGTCTCAGTTACTGTACAGATATCAATGTTTTCCATTTTTTGGAGTGCCTCGAGAGAGTGCATCTTGAGGTTTAGACTTCTAGCATTGAGTAGCATTACCTTCAGATTTTACATGCTTGTACCTGTTATGGTGGTGGTTTTGTCCTTTGAACTTTCCTAAAAAAAGCACTATAAGGGTGGCAAGAGCCTTAGCCAGTAACCTGAATCCCAGGAGCGACAGGTGCAGATAATTTCTGGCAAAGCATTGTGGTCTGTCGATCATGTTGTCCCAGGTAGACAGATACTGGATCCTCTTTGAATGACACCAGAAGCTTAGCCAATTGTTGAAATCAATCATTTTGTCCTTATATTGTGATATCATTCTGGGCGAAGGCAGGATGCTACTCAGGGCTAGGGTCATACCTGCCTGGGCCACATGATCCGAGAGCTCTTCCATGTCTCTTTTCATGTAGTCCAGGGAGGTACGTCTCAAGTCATTCACTCCAACATGGACAATGACAGAGTCATATTTGTACTTGTTGTGGAGTGACCTGAGTACATGCGTTATGTGGCGGATCCTGGCACCCATCAGGCAGCTGACTGTAATTTTCTCCTTGTTCAGCCTGGTCAGTGGGATATCAGTGTGCCTGACTATAGAGTCACCTATGACTAAAGTGTTAAGTACATTGTCTTGCCTTAGGGGCTGTTGCTGGATGGCACACTGGTGTTATGAGCTATGTGACACTTTAGTTACAATTGGTGTTTGCGTTTCAGCTTTGGAGGTCCTTGTTGCTTGGGCAGGTTACAGTTAAGGGCCTCCACATATGTGTATTTAGTGTTGCTATGTGTGGGTGTTAGTGTGGGTTTAGAAGGGGTATATGTTGCTTGAGGTGTAGTGCAGGTGTTAACCTTCTCCTCTTGACTGTCTAGCACAATCTTGGGTGGAGAGAGCTTTGTTTCCAGTTTGGCTATTTAAGTGCATCTCTCACAGGTTGCAGTGTTGGGTGTACATGAGGCAATTGCTGCATTGCCCCAGTATGGCCAGATTCAACAGGTGGACAGGAGAATCACGGAAGCTGACCCTTGGACATGCCTGGTGTGGTGCCTTTTTTGTAAAGTACAGGAGCTGTTTCCCTTACCTTAGCAAGGTACTTTGCAATTATAGGCTGTTTAGTGCCTATGAATAATTTCTCCTTATTAACAAGGAGAGTTGAGTGCTTGTATCAGTTTAAGGCTTCCTAGTGCTTTCCAGCAGGTATTAAAGCAAGTGCTAGTCACAGGGATCCTTAAAAGTAAGATGAAAAAAATGGTTTATCCTAAACACTGCAGTGCACACTAGAGAAGTTGGATGTGAAAGTAGGTAACTTAAGTTTTACCTGTCTAAAAAGTTAAGTTGTAGTGGAGAGTCACTATTTTTAAAACAGCAAGATAGATTGAAAGGGGGTGATCACTTTTGTGTTCTGGCACTGTGGAATACAGTAGGATGGCCAATAAATGTAAATAGTTGAAGGAGAGTGATTTCACAAAATGATAATTTTGTGCTTACTCTCACAAGCCAGTGAAAGCAGAGAGGAAATGAGATATATAGTCAGACTAACATAAAAGGCAGGCAACTAGAAATACAGTGGTATTTAAAAACACAACAGTAACAGGTTGTGAGGGTGGGGAAAATTTCTGCCTGACTCACAAGAGACAGAGATGTGGTCTTTTATTAAGTTTTAATATGCAGTTAAAAGCAGAACACAAGTGAAACACAAGGTAATGAAAACAAATCACAGTATTCAAAAATCTAAAAGGGCAATAAAGCAATACAAAATACAACAAATAAAAAGTAAACTAACCTTTTCTTCACAGCAAAGTGTAGCAGAGTTTGGGTGAGCCTTTCTAGTAAAGCTCTGAGATGTTTTATTTTACCCCTTAAATAAAAGGTTTAGTTCCTAGCTCCACCCCTTCAGTTCACAAATGATTTTCCTTAAGTGACCTTTTCTATCTTATGTATGAGTCCTTAATTGATCAGTTCTAATTTCTGCCTGACTTAAGAGACAGAGCTGTGGTCTCTTTTGAAGTTTTACTATGCAGTTAAAAGCGGAATACAAGTAAAACACAAGGTAAAGAAAACAAATCATAGTATTCAAAATATAAAAAGGAAATAAAGTAATACAAAATTCAACAAATAAAAAGCAAACTATCCTTTCCTTCACAGCACTTTTATCAGTAAGTCGCAATTTTGGACATTTTGTTTATCTTGGTAATTATTTCAAATGTTTTGAATGCTTCTCCATTTATTCAGGAACTGAAAAATTATTTAAAGGAATTTAAGTACCTTTGAATAACCATTGACCTGATTGCGAGTTCACTCTGGTATATTCCTCCACTTCTAACCATGTGCCTCATTTTTTTTGTGTGTTGCTTCAACTTTGGATCCCATTCTAGCACCATGTCATTTTAGACAAGCCACTTCTGACACCATGTCACTTATCTCATGCATTCAAGAGAGACAATAAAGTGGTGTATGAGTTCAAGATATTTTATTGTACATAAACATTGTCAGGTACTGTACCTGGAACATATATATTTAAGCTACATGATTCACTCATTACTTCAGACAGTTGCATGTGCATCTCTATTCATGCCTGCACTCACTCTGGCTGACTGTACAAAATGGCACTGTTCTCACACGTGCCTAGTACTTATATGCATGTGCTATCTATCTACAGTGGCTCAACAGGAACACTGCACATAATGATCTACAGTATGCATTGTCTATTTTGAAAGGAGGCTAACAGATCTGTTTGAGGTTTTACCCAAAACTGATCAATACCTAGAAGACCTTCTGTATCTGTCCTGGTTCTGTTCAGTTTGTCTACCACTTAAGTTTTATTCTCACAGAAGGTAATATGTTTGCTGGATTAAGGAACACTGAAGAGCAATTCCTTAGTGTTTATAGCCAGCCTGAATAGAGGCTATGGTCCTTTCCCCACTCTCTTATTGATGTACCACATCATTGTGAAGTTGTACTACTATTTAAAAATTGTGCACACTGGTCTGTCTGATAAATGGTCAGGCCCTGCATCTTATCCTCATAGAAACTGTCCTCCAAGGTAACTCTGAGATGTCTTGAAATACAAATTAACTTGGAGTTTGAGGAAAACAAGGGGAGACTTGTAATAGCCTATATTAGAAGCCCATCCAGTGCAGTTCAGTTGTATAAAGCCCAAGATAGTATTGAAAACAGACTTGTTGTGTGACCTAGACAAACATAACTTGCTTTAAAGGGTCGATATCCTGAATATTGGACTTTCACATAAGAGAAATAGGGAGAAAACTTTAAATCTGGACTCTGAGAAATGTCTTCTATGATGTTAGAAGCATTCTGGAATACAAGCCTTTGAAAAATTAACACTGGTTCAATAACTGCTAGGGCAAGCAAAGCAGAAGAACCTGAGGAAAAAAGTATGTCTGATTTTGAAGGTGGGAGGGACTACCCCAAATAGGAGGTTTTTGCATCCAATGCTGTTTTTCTGAATCATCTACAACCCATGAGTTTGAGACAATCACTATTCAAAGGGAATGAACAGAGCCAGTTAATGTGAACATTTTAAGATGAAAGGAGGAGGAAAGACTGAAGAAGAAGCTGCAATTTCCCTTTACTAGAAAGGTTCCAGATTCTTATGTGTGCTATCCTGACATATTTAATTGTTTCTAAGGCATGCAAGATGATATGAAATGAAAACCATGTATACATAGTCAAACAGAGCAGGGATTCTAGACACAGCTTCTGCACAATTATTAAAAAAATAACTACTAGAGACGTATCAGAAATTTGTCTCCAAACCTTCCCTTTTAAATACAAAGTGTAAGGCTTGAAAGGTAATAGTAGTCTATTGTGTGTTTTATGGGGACTGTCAATAGTGAATTAGGGTTGAAACAGGCAATGTAATATATACCTCCTGAAAAGCTGGAAAAGTAGGTGGAAAAGGTGTAGAATGAAGCAAATTTACTTACAACATATTAGGAAAAATGTCTAGAATGGAGTAGGAACCACCAAAACTTCCCCAAAAGACACCTTATTCAGCTTAGCAATAATTAGAGAAAAGAAGAACATCTTCCAAGGTGGATCTGAGGATCAGTTTTCCTTTGTATCACACAACTTACTGGTCTCAACAATCTGTAGGATTCAAATCCATGTCTCTGTCTGAGTCAGATTCATCTGGAAAAGTTTACTTGTTATGATCAAAAAATGGAACTCTCTCCCACCCTCACTACGAATCTCTAAAAACTTTGAACACTTCAAATCCCAGCTCCATTCCTACCTCTTCCATAATTGGAAATGTAATTGCACCCTACTTACTTAATCCTGCTAATGCCCCTATTCTGATAATTGCCTCCTATTCATGTACTTCCACATGTACCTTTACACCTTGCTGTTTTTCCTCTACGGCTTCCCCTCTCTGAATCTAACGTAATATAACATTAAAACCTTGAAGGTATATAATGTAAATGCTGTACATAGTTTGTAACTCTACTCTCTCTCCCTATCTGGACATTTTCTCCTTCCTTTCTACCTACATATAAGGTTCATGCTAAGGGATACTGCTAACTAGCTACTATAATCATCCCTGACACGTGTGTACTCCACTTTTGCTACTAAACAACTGCCTCTCTCTACTTTCACCAGATTTCTTTTTCTTCTAAACAACCCCCTCCCTCTCTACTACTCACCTGCCCCTCTTTTCTCTCACCAGAACCTTGAATGTATACTTGGTGCACACTGCACTTTCCTCCTTTATTTCTTCCACATACTACTAAACCTAGACTTCGACCTTTCAAATATTCAGTCTTTGCAACTACTAACAGAAGACTTACAATTTCATAGCTTTTAAATATTTGTTAGCTTATTCCACTGCCCCAGTTCAACTTTATGCTGTGCAAATAGCTCTCTAAGCAACTACATATATGTTATGAAGAGTATTCATTTTTTTCAATTGTATTTTGTTATATATCAGTATATAATTCTACATTTGTTATAAATAATCATAAGCTTCATTTTCTTGTATATAATATGGAGCTTTTCTCTCTGAGCCTCCACTGAAAATGGGCTCCTTGAGCCCAGTGGACCTCCCCGGTTATCAAATTGGAAATAAATAATAAATAAATAAATAAATCAGTCACTGACAAGAGGAGGAATATGTGACCCTTCAAGAGGAGACTTCCCATAGACACATCCAGTAGTATCCCCTAGATAAACTTCATGTCCCAGTAAAGATGGTTCTCCCCTACCTGGACTCGGCTGCTGGACACAGCCAAAAAGGACGTGAGTGATGCCCAGTTTATAGCAGCCAGAAGAACTACACCAGAGAAAACCAGAAAAGAAGTAAAGAAGTGAGTGTTCTGAGGAACAACAAACGTCTATTGCAGGTCCACACACTATCAGCCGAGGTGCAGAGTTAGCCTTACATAGACAGCAAGGCCTCTCAAGTAAGTTAAGTTTTCTTTCTAGGAATTGAAGAAGTCAGACCAGCAGAAGTGTGGTAAGTATACTTTGCTATCACCCAGAAGGATGGCAGATGCAGTTAGGATTACTAGGACACTTTGGTCGGAAGTTAAATTGTCCAAATTTAACACAATCAGCACACTTACACTCACCTCTAAAGATAAAGTCTCCAAAACACAATAATGTTCAATCACTACACTAAAATCCAGTCAAGACCCCTTTAAGAGTGAAAGTAGTCTGACAGAAATAAACTGCAGGGAAGATGCCACCACATGAAAACTCACAGCACATGCCCAGTATATACACATGCAGAAAATTAAAATTTTGTCAAAATCCATTCCAAGTAAATTTAGAACGACAGAATAAATTGCAGGTAAGCTGTCACTGAGTGAACACAAGCAGTCTATACCCTGTAAATGAACGACCTATCACCAAATAATATCAGAATTCCTTTGAAGTAAAATTTGTCTAACAGCAATAAATAGCAGGTAAGTTGTCACTGTTTCCACACTCACCACATATACCCAGTAAATTTCCAAGCAGGAGATTAAAATCTTGTCGGCATCCATTATAAGTAAAATTATACTGACAGAGTAAATGGCAGGTAAGTTGTCTCAGTGTTAACACAAGCTGTACATACCTCAAAAAAGCAAGGCAGTACACTACAATCATGTCAGAACTCCATATAATTAAAAAATAATCTAATATAAAAAATGGCAGATAAGTTGTCAAAGTGTGAGTAACAGCAGTACATACTGGTGATGTAGCATAAATCCTGTCAGTACCCCTTAGAAGTAAAAACTAGCCTAAAAAAAGAAATGTTAGGTAAGTTATCACTGTTAACATAAGCAGAACGCATTCTGACTAGCCTAAAAAAAGAAATGTTAGGTAAGTTATCACTGTTAACATAAGCAGTATGCATTCTGACAATGACTCTACCCAAGTAAAACATTGCCCCACATAGAAACACTTGAAAAAATATTGGAAAAGTTTGGATAAGTAGTATATTTCTACATCAAATAAGCTGACAACCTAGCTAAGGATAAATATAGTGGTCCCAGACAGGAAACACATGGGAATATAGAAATACAGTGTTTCTTAAAGGGCATCTGCAGTGGTGGTGCTGCGGTAGCATTGTTGCCTCACAGTAAAACGTTGCCCTGTTCGATTCTCAGCTAGAGCGTCTTCTGTGTAGAGACATGCGTCAGGGCCGGCAACTCGGCACGTAAAAATCTACTGCCAATCATTAGTGGACCGGAGTTCCGCTGTGGCGACCCCTAACTGGGAAAAGCATAAAGACACAACAACAGTGTTTCTTAAGGGCCCATAACTGTGGAAAGTAAAAAAAAAAAACTTTTTTTTTTCCTTTCAAACATTATATACTGAATATATAAGCAATACCTTTTCTGTGTGGAAGGGTTTCCAAAAAAGTTTTTTTTTTAATTTTTTAAACAAAAAAAAACAAAAAATATGTATAAATAAAACTAAATGATTAATAAATAAAATTGTGAAGTAGGGTTACTCAAAAGGGACTATCTGCTACAGAAAGAAACTGAAGTGCCAGTTGCTGTCTTTAGAGACACTCTAAGGTTCTTCATGAGGTGGCAAGAAAGTACTAGAGATCTTCCACTCTGACTGATGAGTTTCCCTCTTCAGGGCTAGCCAGTCAGCAGTCATAGAAGATCTGAGGGAGGGATCCACAGCTTTTAAAATCTGGCTGGTTGCTGTGTCTGGGCAGGAAACAACCCATAGGTTACTGAGCAGTGGGAATGATGAACATCTTGGATTACATTTACTCAGGGTTCTTGTAGTTCAGATGTATTGTTAATGGTTTTTGCACTTATGTGAACCAGATTCAAAAAGTGGACAGGGTCATTGAGGTTGTAGATGGTGGCCATGCAGTACACATGGTCCATCCTGATCTTCCCAAGGCCTTCAACACCATTCCCCATACTTGTATGCTTTAAAAATCAACCCATATGTTGTAACATGGATGGCAAACTGGCTGAAACACAGAACCCACACAGTGCAACTTCAGCTGACTTATCTGAAACTATAAAAGAGAACAGCAGTGTTTTTCAGGGCTTGAAGCTGGGATGTCTCCATTTTGGCACTTACTTTTCAGTACTTCAGTCAGAGAGCTCAAGACCTCTGGCTAAAAAATTTATATACGACTGCAAAGTGGGTTTTTTTGTTATGTCATCCTCTAATATCCAAACCCTCTAGAATGAACTCTCCCTGCTAAGATCTTATTGAATTAAAATGGGCTCAAGCTAAATGCTACAAAGTGTAGAAGTATCACTTTTGGGAGACAACAGCTCCACACATTATTTTGTATTGACAACACACGACTGCAAAATGAATATGCAGTCAGGGGCTTAAGAATTTGGGGGTGATAAGTCCCTCTCTTTTGGTCATCATATGACAATAGCTGTCAGGAACTCCTTTAATTTAGTGCATCTAATTGCCAAAGGAATATCTTCAAGGGCTAAAGGCTTAATCCCTCCCTTATACTTAGCATTTAGTGGATCAGTTATCAAGTACAGTACCCTCTTTGGGATGTATCTGACTAAATATATCAATTAGAAAGACCCCAGAGGTTCTTAACTAAAAAGATCACAGTTGCAAAGTCCCTGAGATACCAGGTGAGGCCAGAAGTTGTATTCCTTTATTCAATGGCTTACAGACTTTCAGAAGAAGATCTCTGTGTCATTTTTCATGCCAGTGGATACTTGGTTGTCCTGGACCTCCAATGTCTCTCAAAGTCCAATATCTCTACAAATACCAAAACCAGGAACCTACATCTTCACCAAAGGATAAATAAAATACGGTAGAGGGACATGTTTATAACCCTGCATCTCCCAAATCTCTTGAATAAATGTCCTCTGCATGGTAATCAGTGTGACTCACTATCTTCCTTTAAACATACTGGATTGGTAGCCATAAATTTACACTGGCATCGCCCTCCTTGAAAAAGGGGGGGGGGTGTGATTTGAAGAAGCATACTGGCAGTGCATGAGTGGTCATAACATTTAGTGGCCTTGGAATAGCTATGAATCTATGAAAATGTTTTATGTACAGTGCAGGAATTGGTTAGGCTTTGAAGATGGTGTTGCTCAACTGCATAAGAAGTTAAAAGACAAAGAACAGATGGTTTTGTACAACAAAAACTTGGCCAGCTCCGGCTCAAAAGGGCCCAAAGACCAACTCACCTGGGAGGTTAACATGCAAACAAAATAAAAAAAAACAAGTACACTGGGAAATTTACCATTCACCTAACATATAATTAGGCAAATATTGTGATACGACCATTTAAATAAAAAAGGGTGAATAATACAGCAATTATATTATCTCTAAGTAAAATGAGAGAAAGTTCTTCAAAGTAAGACATACTTTCTGGGTAGAGTAGGGCTGGTACATTTAGAACAGCTGAGAAGAGAAAAAAGGATAATTTTGGAGATTTAGGCTCTGTTAGAATGATAGTCTAAATTATTTATTTATTTATTTATTTATTTTCAGTTTGATTACCAGGGAAGTCCACTGGGCCAAGAAGTGCCCATTTTCAGTGGAGGCCCGAGGAGAAAAGCTCCATAAGCAATACAATACAATAAAGGTTACATAATGTTAAAGGTAAAATACAAGAGTAAAATTCATACAGTCAAGAAATGCAAATGCATAAATGTACATCATAAGACAGTACAATACAGATTTTGTTTTCAATGGCAATACAGATATTTACAATATTTACATACTTAGAGTCAAATGAAAGTCAGCTAAGTCTATTTTGGAGGAATAGAAATAAAGCTTGAGGGTAGAGTCGAGCAGGAGTATAGAGAGCTCAGTGGGTAAAATCCCTAGAATTTATATAGGGTGAAAGCAAGAACATTTCCATTTGGATGACAGGTATAAGAAAAGTTGGGTCTTGAAGGATTCAGAGTTAGGTATAGCCCTAAGTGATGGAGGGAGGGAGTTCCATTTTTTACCTAGAGAGAAGGAGAGTAGAAGCTGGCCAGCGGAATGTTTGGGTTTGTGGATGGAGATTAGGTTTTGGTGTTCAGATCTCAGAGATCTGTTTGAGATGTATGGGGGAAGGATGTTTGTTAAGGCAGGGCATTTATCTGGGTAGAATATTAATTTGTGAGCGGTGGTTAGTTGGAGATAGTCTAGGTGGTTAGGGAGTTCTAGCCAATTCAGAGATTGTAGGGTAAGGCAGTGGTGAGTTGAGGTTTTGGATTTAGTGGCAAATTTAGAGATCTTATTATAGCAAATTTCAAGTTTTGAGGTGTCAGAAGCAGACAGATTGGTTAGAAGAGGGGCTCCATATAATAGACAGGGTAGAAGGTAGGTTGCCAAGGTGTGCTTAGAGGAATTGGAAATAAATATGTTATTCCTGAAGAGCATACCTAACTTTTGGTGGGTTTTCTTTATGTTTTGTTGTATGTGGAGATCGAATTTAAGGTGTTCATCTATGGTAATGCGGAGGAGTTTTGCAGAAGGGACCACTTCTATAGCAGTGTTGGTTTGGCTTAGGACTTTGAAAGCATTTTTGTCAAAGGAGGAAACCCTGGTGGGGGGATTAGTATTTTAGATTTATTAAAGTTGAGGGAGAGATGGTTTTGGTGCATCCAGTTCTCTGTAGTGGAGAAAGCTATTTGTGTTTTAGTCAGTAGTTCAGAAACGTTAGAGGTGGCACAAACTAAGATAGAGTCAACAGCATATTGGATGACTGTAGTGTCAGGGATGACAGTGTGAAGTTTATTTATAAAGATGTTGAAAAGCATGGGTCCGAGGATGGACCCCTGAGGAACACCGGTGGTGTACGCAAGAAGGAAGAGGTAGAGTCCTTCCATCTGACAGTTTGAGATCTGTCTGATAGGTAACTGGAGAACCAGGATAGATTATTAGGGGAGAGATTAAGGTTGGCGAGATGAAAGAGAAGATGTGTATGGGAGATGGTGTCAAAGGCTTTAGATAGATCGAGCAGTACTGTGGATACTAGAAGTCCAGAATCTTGGACTAGATTGACTGTTTCTGGGAAGGATAGTAAGGCAGTTATGGTGCTGTGGCCAGGGCGGAAGCCATGTTGGGTGGGTGTTAGTAGGTGATTCTGAGTTAAGAAAGGCAAAAGTTGTTGGTGGACACATTTTTCTAGAATTTTAGATATTGGAGAGAGTAGGGCAATGGGACTGAAGTTAGAAATAGTGGTGTTTTTACCTCCTTTGCAAACAGGTAGAATGTAGGCTGAATGCCAAAGTTTGGGTACATATGACTCTTTTAAGGATCTGTTAATCAGGGTACTAACTGGGAGAGCAATACCTTCGGCTGCGCATTTGAGGAAGGAGGAGGGTATGTTGTCAGGGGCATTAGAGCATGGCTTAAGTTTGGATAAGAGCCTTTTTATAAAATTGGTTGAAACTGGTTTGAGCTGGAAATTAAAGGGACAGTTATTAGGGTTGTTGGGTGTTGAGAAAAGGGAGTTGGGTGGATTATTGTTTGGGAATGTTTTGGTTAGCTATGGATTCTGTAAAGAAAGTGTTGAAGTGAGAGCTCAGCTCCATGTCAGTTAAACAAGGGTCAGGGCAAGGATTATTCCTGGACCCTGGGTGGAGAAGGGAGTTAACTGATTTCCAGAATTGTTTTGGGTTCTTATTATTTTTGGACTGAAGTTTATTATAGTAGTTTTTTTGTCCAAGGTGATTAGTTTTTTTACTTGGTTGCGGAGTTGGGTGTATTGGAGCAAGGTTAAGCAATCTTAACATTACAACAAGTTTTTGGTTAGTTCCTTTTTCCTAGGGCTTACCTGTATTTGCCTCCTACTCTGGCAGTTTTCACCTGTGCAAAATATTAACTTGCTAAAACAGAACAAATTATTTGGACATAGCTAAATGAAAAGGGTGATCTATCGTGTCTATTCATTCTGAAATTTAAAGCTACAGTTTTACTTTTGTATTTTTGTTAATCGTAAAACAGCAGCACAATGGCTGAGTGATTCAGGTCTCTACCTCAAGGGTCTTCACTCAGATCTGTCTTCTAATCACAGTTTGTGTTGAACTTGCATGTTCTTTCTTTGAATGCATGACTTTTCTTCAGTATTCCAATTCCTTCTCAACTCCCAACAACATGCTGGTTGGATGACCACCCTAAACTACATATATTAACTTTACCCTTGCTTTTTTAATTTCTCCAAATCTTTTGGGTTTCTAATACCATGACGGGGATGGACCCCATTCCTAAGTCAAAGTATGATTAAAGTTCATGAAATTAGTATTGTTTCACTCCTTCATGTCAGCCAAAAGTGCTCTTCGCAGCACCCACAATGTGCCCAGTAATAACTCCTTCTGCAATTCGTACAGAGTTACATGCATCGGTAGCATATCTAAATATGATTGCAGACTATTTTTTTAAAAGACCCATTGCTCCTACTACTATTGGAACTATCTGGGTATCTTTCTTCCACATTGTTCTTGTTTCTGCCTGCAAATCCTGATATTTTATAACTTTTTGTCTCTCTGTATGCAGGACACTGTATTTATTGGGTGTGGCGATATCAATGAGCAATGCTATTTTTGTATTCTTTTCTTGGACGACTATATCCAGTTTTCTAGCATCTGTCTTTTGAAGTGTCAGTAGTGGGTGATCCCATGTGATGTAGACTTCTTCATTTTCTATGATGCTTTGTGGCTCATGTTTCCAGTGTTTTTCAGCCACTTCAATACCATAATGTTTGCACAATCCCAAATGCAGTAGTCTTGCCACATTATTATGCCTTTCAGTATACAGTCCTTCTGCCATTAATATGTAACAACCAGCTATGAGGTGTGCAACTGTTTCCAATTTGGTTTTATAAAACTTATACTTGTCTGTTTCTCCCACATATTCAATGGACTTTGTAAAGAAGCGTGTATGTAGCCCACTATCTTGGGCCGCCAATATGAACCTTTCATCTCTTTGTTTGAATTCACCTCTCCTTAACTATTCCTGCATTTGTTCCTGATCAACATGAGGTTCTTCCAGAAGTTTTCTATACTTGCAACTATATTTATGTGTTTTCCACATTTCTTGCCTTTTCGTCTGGTCCTTCACCTTATATTCTTTCTTTGTTGCTTGGCACATTCAGTTGCTGCCTGATTTTTTATTTACTTCTGGTTTAATTTCCATTCCTGCTTGACGCTGATATGCTTCTGCTAGATTAAGCAATGTAGTCATCTAAGATTTACATTCCACATGTTTCAAAACTTTCACTACATTACGGTCTTGTGAGGTCAGCAGATATGTGTGGAGTTCCACGACTGCAGATCTATACATGTAATCAATTTCTAGGAGGCACATCCCTCCTTCGGAATGGGGAATATATAATCTTGGTATGCACTGATTTTTATAGATCATTTGGTGACATAAAGCATCCTTCTTGTTTTAATATATAATTTATCCAACACGTTTTGGGGCCAATCAGTTACTCCAAAACTGTAAGTTAGGACAGGAAGAGCAAATTGGTTTATAATTTGGATTTTGTTCCTAGTTGTCAATGCTGTTTTCAGGATTAATTTAAGTCTTCTAAAGTATTTCTTACTAAGTTTTATTCACATCTGTTTGTGTTTTATTGTTGATCCTTCATCAAATTCCAGTTTTTTTTGTTTTTTTTCACCGAAGAAGGCTGTTTAGCCGAAACCGGTCTGGAGTCTTATGTGAATAAATGAATTGATGTGTACTTTTTAATACACTATTTTCCACACAGAGTTGTGCTGGCTCTTTTATTATTTTTTTAGTATGTTTTTGGACCATTACACTAGCCATACTTGCGGGTCCTTCGCAGTTTGATTATGGCTAAAAAGGATCAGATCACTTACTTGACTAACAAGTAATTTAAAAAATAGGTGGTGCGATACCTCACCCACACTGCTTAGATATCAACTATGCCCTTGTACATACCATGCATTCAGAAATAAATCATTCATGCAACACACCTGAGAGTCAACGTGGTTAGCGGCCACTTTTCTGGTAACAAGTAATTTAAAAAATAGGTGGTGTGATACCTCACCCACACTGCTTAGATATCAACCATGCCGTTGTACATACCATGCATTCAGAAATAAATCATTCATGCAACACACCTGAGAGTCAACGTGGTTAGCAGCCACTTTTCTGGTAACAAGTAATTTAAAAAATAGGTGGTGCGATACCTCACCCACACTGCTTAGATATCAACCATGCCCTTGTACATACCATGCATTCAGAAATAAATCATTCATGCAACACACCTGAGAGTCAACGTGGTTAGCAGCCACTTTTCTGGTAACAAGTAATTTAAAAAATAGGTGGTGCGATACCTCACCCACACTGCTTAGATATCAACCATGCCCTTGTACATACCATGCATTCAGAAATAAATCATTCATGCAACACACCTGAGAGTCAACGTGGTTAGCAGCCACTTTTCTGGTAACAAGTAATTTAAAAAATAGGTGGTGCGATACCTCACCCACACTGCTTAGATATCAACCATGCCCTTGTACATACCATGCATTCAGAAATAAATCATTCATGCAACACACCTGAGAGTCAACGTGGTTAGCAGCCACTTTTCTGGTAACAAGTAATTTAAAAAATAGGTGGTGCGATACCTCACCCACACTGCTTAGATATCAACCATGCCCTTGTACATACCATGCATTCAGAAATAAATCATTCATGCAACACACCTGAGAGTCAACGTGGTTAGCAGCCACTTTTCTGGTAACAAGTAATTTAAAAAATAGGTGGTGCGATACCTCACCCACACTGCTTAGATATCAACCATGCCCTTGTACATACCATGCATTCAGAAATAAATCATTCATGCAACACACCTGAGAGTCAACGTGGTTAGCAGCCACCTTTTTGGAAGGAAAAGGTGAAGCAACACTATAGTGTAGCTGCCTAGCTGCACATCCAAGAGTGCAACAAAACAGTTAAAAATGAAGATGAATAGCTCAAAAACAACTACCAACACCTTCCTCAAAAATCAAATCACCACCAAAACAGGTGCAGTAAATGCCATGAAAAAGCCGTGAATAAAACTTTATTTACAAGTTACAAATTCTTATGAATGTACATTTTGCACAGACCATACATGTTTTGTTTTATTAAGGTATCACATGCTTTCAAACATTGCATTCATATACTTAAATGAATGTAATTACACACTTTAAATAAAATAATAAAAACATGAATAATTATGTAAATGTAATAGTCTGTTCCTCAAACTGAGTTTCTAGAGCTCACATGTATACTAAGAAAGATTTGCCACACAGTTCACAAAAATAAAAGCTCATTTCATAGGAACCTACCATATATATATATATACACACACACACACAAACACACACACACATATACACACACACACATATATATATATATATATATATACACACACACACACACACACACACACACACACACATACATATATACACACACACACACACACACACATATATATATATATATATATATATATATATGTGTGTGTGTGTGTGTGTGTTTTAGTTTTTTTTTTTTTTTTGGAGGGATGAGTTATTTATTAATGTAAACATCATTTGGCAGCAGCATGTTTTAATCCTAATTATACAATGACTGGCAATTAGCATTCCAAAACGTGCACGCTGATTGGCCAGCCCAACCAGCGTGCCCGTTGTAAATCCGACATATACTAATGGAAAAAAATCCGATCGCCCGGACTTTTTCCATTAGTATATGTCCTGATTTTTTCTGTCTGTGTGAGCACAGGTAGCAATGGAGAAAGAAAATCTCTGTTGCTTTAAACTCGCTGTGTTATATGTTTAACATAGCAAGACAAAAAATATCTCGCTATGTTAAACCCATTTAACATAGCGAGATAGCTTTAAAAAAGCAACGGAGATCTTTCTTTCTCAGTTGCTTCCTCTACACAGCTCTGATGTACTGCGTAAGCATGGGAACACAAGTTCCATACGCATGCGCAGTACATCAGAAAAAGCCCAGGATAGAGGAAAACTGTGGAAGGGCACCACGGAGGTATTATACAAAGACATCATTTAAGAAAAGTAAGTATTATTTTTCTTAAATAATGCACTTGTTTAATAGCAATAACCCACGTCTCGGTGTGGGTGCTAGATTTACCCACAGTTGTCTTTGGTCACTCGGGTTTCGTCCTCATCGCCAAACCACACCAACCATGGGTAAATCTAGCATTATCCACACATAGACGTGGGTTCATAGGTTGGTACTAGGCTATTGGCCCTAGGGCCTATACAAGCCTAGCCATAACAATTCCCTGGCTATTTCTTCCCGCAGCATTTACTTCCCTGAACCCCTGTCTAGCAGGGTGATTGACATGATCAGGGGTGATGGGTTATTGCTTAATTATGTAATTACATTACTACCAATGAAATGGGGGAATGCATGTCATGTGACTCACTGCAGTTAAATGAAATTAGGCAGTAAATTTAATGTCTAATGAAGTTGCATTTCAAATCAGTAAGCAAAAGCACTTCACAAAAATGGTGCTTATATTTTTAATCCTATACAGAACCATTTTTTAATAAAAACTATTTTGCAAGAATGATGAGAAACAAAGACTTAAATGACTCAACAAAGCTAGATGCAATTACAGTTAAGTTTGAGCACTGAAAAACAGGGCTAGCCTTAGGTGAATTGATGGCTCAATAGGGCCCTATTCTCACAGGGGCACTCAAAGAGGCTACAAGAGGGTCAGTAGGCCTTATATAGTCCACAAGACTTAGATGAGAGTCACTATAATGAAGTGGAAAGCATTTTCCTGATTGTAGTTTTGCTGCAGTAGTAGCTATGAGTCTCTTCCGTGGAGAAGACTACCTCTCCCTTCACGTATTGCATTACAGGCTAGTCTAATGTTATTAGCTCCTTGTACTTTAATAGCAGTCAGGTGTTGTCACTGAGACCTCAACAACATTTTCAAACCACAACTGAGGTCAGATCAGCCATCTTTTTTTGTACCACTCTCCATCACTCCATTCAGTACCTTGGAAGATAAGATTGGGTTTAATTTGAACAGCGGCACAGATTTCCATTTCTGATAATACATTTGCCACCATTTTTTAAATTTGACAGAATTGCTATGTGATGCCAGCTTAATAAAACTTGGAGCAAGTGAATAATGTATAAATTAATTTGTAACATATATGTTTTCAGTGGCATGAAAATGTATCTGAACTCAACACCTTTCACTATGTGATGTATTTAAAAAGAATACACATTTTTGTTAACTTCATTCTGCTGAGAAATACAGCAGTTATATAAGGGATGTGAAATGTATGGCAAACATGCAAAACTGAAAATGTAATTATTCTCCTCTGTGATTACAAGATATATGACTATTCCAAGGCCAAAAAGCTAAATAACTGTAAAAGTGAAATTATAAGAATATGTAAAGAGTTAAATAAGCAACAGCAGGTAAAGTTGTTGGTATGTAAATGTGTAACTGAGCAACTGCTTCTGTGTTCTGTATGAAAATACATAATCCAAATAGCTGAATGAGCAGATAGAAAAATAAAAGAAAGAAAAAGAGTCAGATAAAGAAAAGCTACCCTGGTGTTATGATGTGCAGACTAATGAATTATTTCTGCACTCTCTTCAACTTTTAATATATTCTGAAAATTCAGCCACTTTAGCTTAGGTCTGCAATTCTAAATCAAGAATAACCAGGGTAAAGCTTAACTGTAGACCAATGATTTCTTTTTTTTAATCTATTTGTTCAAAAGGTTTATTTACTGTTTCTCTATGCAAGTTTATATTTCTCTATTATTTAAGTAGGAACTGTGCTGTTTAACTCATGTTTTACTAAGTAAAACATTTATATTTATTCACGTTTATAAAGCTTTGTCTGGTCTTCTATCTACTTATTAATTGGTAAGAGGATATTTAATACTAAATGGCGGAGGACCACAATGGTTATCCCTCTACAAAAGGGAAGGCCTTCCATGGCTCAGAGGAATTCAAACCCCTAAATCTGACTAGTTTCATATGCATCTCATAAATGATGACATAGGAAACTTACAGACACTGGACCCTACCCAGTTCAGTTTTGTCAAAGACAAATCATAGCTTCTTAATCTGGTGAAAGTCACTAGAGAGAGGTATCAGGGCAAAACAGTGTTCACTGCCAACCTCGATCCGGCCAAGGTCTTCAACACAATATCACAGTCGGGCATTGTAGATAAACTTGCACAATTAGGCATAAACCCATATAATGGGTAGCCAGCTGGCTCTCTCACAAGACACAATAAGTTAGGATAGAGGAATTCACCTCCACAAAGAGGTTAGTCACTAGTGGAGTCCCACATGGATCAGTGATAGCACCTCTCTTCTGCATCTACTTCTCTGAAGTCAAAGCAAATGTCATGGGTCCTTGGCTGACCAAGTTTCCAAATGACTGCAAACTAGATGTGGTCACTAAATCCCCTGAAGAAGCAGACACCCTTCAAGAGGCCCTGATATAGCCAAACAACTGGTGCCAGAGCCAAGGACTAAAACTCAGTGTAAAATTGCATAATAGTACCCTTTGGAAAGATGGCCATACCTGGAGATTTTTACAGTGATAATATATTCTTAAAAGTATACCCAGTGGTCTGGGATCTGGATGTTGACAATTGCCTGACTACAACATGTCTACTGTGGAGAGAAAATCATTCTGTGTTGCACAACTTATAATTAAGGACATGGCATCCAGATCCAAGGAGGTCATTGTTCTACTATACTCAGCTCTTATCAGACAAGTGATTTAGTACAACTCACCATTAGTCATGTAACTGACCAGGCACTTGCAGCAGCTTGAGAGACAATAGGGGTTCCTCACAAAAAAGAATACAGGGAGTAAGCAAGTCCTAGTGGTCTGTCTCAAAGCTCTATCATTTACTCTGTCTCCTACATACACACTACTGCTCAGTGATATATGCCTAGCCTACAATACATCCTCATATCTCACACTGATGCAGCCATTGCACGTCCACAAAACAAATAGCATCAGAAATACCCAATCTAAGGATGAAAGCCTCATTTGTGATATAAATGGGACATGTTTGAGGGACAGGTATTTCTCTCAAAGATTATCCTTTCTCTGGAACAGGCTTCATGAGAAGCAAAGCTCATCCCTAACCCTTTTCAATCATAACTAGGTCAATGGATGGGAAATCACAAAATTACCCCTGGCTTGGCACCTGTATCCCTAATGAACAGGGGCAGCCTGTGAAAACTTGATATGTGCAAGCCTATATCATAACCATAAAATCCCTTGGGGTATTGACACATCAGCAATATTTTGATTAATTTGGGGTTAGTTTGGCTTGGCTTAAAATGGGTCTTGGGTTGCTAGTCTAGTGACCACCTATAAACATATGAACCTATGGAAACAATCTGCTGATGTATACCTCTCTCTGGCCAGACCACTTTGTTACACACTATCATTTGTGTTTGTATCACCATCCTCAACTTTCATTTTCTCATTTTACATGGTGTCGGGGTACTGTGCCAACTGTTGCCACCTCTCTCGATTCAGAGATCTTCTTTAGCCTTCTTTAACAATTATGCCTGACTGTTTCAGGTATTCTCTTATGTAATCCATCCATTTCTTATCCATTATTTCTTATCACATCCTGCCTTCGTCCTCTCTCTCCCACATCTACTTTACCAAATCAAACTGCTTCCGTGTAAATGCGAACAAACGACCATAATCTGTTTTCCTTGACCTTCTCTACAACTGTGTTACTTTGGCTTCCACACTGATGTCCTCAGTTTTTTTTTTCACCTGTCTCACAATGTACATCCTGTTACCTATCCTAGGCATATCATTTCCATCAATCAGGCTTCCTTAACTTCTCTCCCTTCACTGCCTAGGTTTCTGTGCTATACACCAGCACTGGTTTTGCATACCTTACTTGTCAGCTTCATCAGCATTCTGTCATACGCTACCCCTGACACATTTGTCACTTAGCTATAGCACCTCTCATTCTGATTTTGACCTCTCATTCAGACTCCCTTCTCTTCAGCCACCCATCGTAGTATCTCAGATACTTGAAGCTATCAATCTGTTTCACTGTTTTCCTTTCATCTCAGTTTTCAGCTTCTTTTGATTTCCCCCATTTACTGCCATAACCACTGTCTTGTCTGTACTTGTTTTCATACCATGAGCCTTCAGTGTTGCATTCCCCTATCATTTGTGGAAGTTCTTGCTCAGAGTCTGCTTGTAGTGCAACATCCCCTGCAAGCAACAGCTTTGTTGATCTGTCCCCTGTGACCTGGTTGTTAATTTAATCCATCACCAGTATGAACAGCATTTGGCTCAGAGCTGACCCCTGATGCACACCCACTTCAACTGGAAACCCATGCGTCAGTCTAAATATTGTTTGCACTTGTGTCATGGAGTCCCTGTACATAGTCTGCACTAATTCTGACAGTGCTTTCAGGACACTGTACCATCATAGAACTGCCTAACCCAAGTCAACTTTCTTTTGACTTTGTTATATGGATTATTCAAGTCTAGGAATGCTCATCTCTAGCTTCTTCTACATCTACACTGTCTCACTGCAAGCATTGGGTTTGTGGTATTGCATTGTAATCTGAAGCTGAACTCCTCATCTTACTTTCTACTACTCTGTTTATTCATTTATTAATTTCCTGTAGCACTTTTATAAGGTGTGACAGGTGTTTGATACTTCTGCACTACCTGTAGTTCTGAATATTACCTTTCTTCATCTTGTACATTGGCATCAGAATGCTTAATTCTACAGTCTGCTGGGATAGGCTTCTCTCTCTCTCTCTCTCTCTCTCTCTCTCCATACTGTGATGAGTACCTTCAGAAGCCATTTTTCTGCTAAAGCACCCAACATCTAAGGAGTCATTGGAACATTAAGAAAACTGCTATCACACTTCTAAACCTAGCAACAACTATTATTATTAAATCCTCATCCCCCTCCAGCAATGACTTGAGCACATTTAAACTGGCATCTTCCTGATTTCATTACTTTGGTAAGAAACATTACTTGACCTTGATATACAGCTCAATAGTAAATTCAACATGGCATGTTTCAAAGCACTGAATGGTAATGTCAAGAGAAATTACTATTTTCCCTGACTCATATTCACAAGGAATCCATATAAAATTGCACCTTATTCCAAATGTATGCAGAAGCAATTTATGTTGCTCTACATTGCCCACCTGTCCATTATAAATTGGCATTAATGGCTGAAACTTCTACTCCATACTGTTTAATATGCAAAGTTAATTTGACGATGTTTCTCAGCGTCTGAGCCTGCACATCAGTGCATCTGGTATGGACATTTTGGGTTCATAACTTGAAAAGAGTATCACTGCAGATAAAATGAATTGTAAAGGATATAATTATTCATTGATATCTCAATTCCATATTATTTATCTGAAAATTACTGTTTCATTTGTTACCTCTGCCTGGATGATATTGTTTTGTTACAAACACTAGCTGACTAGTCAATGACTTTCTCTAAATCACTGGAATGCTTTCATTAAGAGTTTATTTTTCAAACTATTTACAACATGTCTATGGATTTCAAAGAAAAACTCCAATATGTGATGACATAATTGTAAACTTTGTTGTTCAAAAGACGGGAATGATATCACTTCATGGCTGAATGATGAAATATCGCATCATTAGATAGGCCACTGCATTTATTTCCTGCTCAGTATATTTGCTGCAGCTGTGCCATTAAATTAATATATTTTGTTTTTCACTTGTTGCTGATCCTTTAAGATTTGCACTGGGTGTGACGAGGGTGGACAGGATTAGGAATAAGTATATTAGAGGGTCAGTCCAGGTTGGAAGGTTTGGAGACAAAGCCAGAGAGGCAAGATTACGTTGGTTTGGACATGTGCTGAGAAGGGATGCGGAGTATATTGGGAAAAAGATGCTAAGGATGAAGCTACCAGGTAACAGGAAAAGAGGAAGGCCTAAGATAAGGTTTATGGATGTGGTGAGAGAGGACATGCAGGTAGTTGGAGTGACAGAGCAAGATGTAGAGGACAGGAAGAAATGGAAACAGGTGATCCGCTGTGGCGACCCCTAATGGGAACAGCCGAAAAAAGATGATGACTTGTTGCTGATCCTTACATACTCTAAATGAGCCTATGTAATAAGAACATTTTGTAATGTTGACAAAGTGAATGGTGGCAATTTCAAATGCTATTTCTGTAATGATGTTTGTATTCAATGAATCCTGAGTGTTAAGAAAAAGAAATTCCAGTGATGGACTTTATTAGCCTTGATAAACATCAGTATGGCCTGGTCACTCCATCCCCTTACTCAGATCTTGAAAACAGATGCACTGGATTGTGGGTGCAGCATGCACCCAAAGCCCTTGATGGTTCAGATAACTTGGGCTTTTCACATATTCCAAGTGATAATTTCCAACTGGACTGCCAACCAAACTGAATGTTGTTTGTCTGCTAACAAGTATATTAAGCATCCTACGAGGATTTCAGGCTGCAGCTGCTTCCTTTAGGTATGCATTGGTTGCTGACATTTATGAATCTGCAAACATTTTTTTCCTGTACACACATTCAGCAAACATTACAAAGTTTAAGCTAAGGTAGTTTAGCACCAACAGTCCCACAAGGAACATTAGCAGACTTTAGTAGAAGCCACATCCAGTTGCGTGTCTGCATAATCAGGGATTCTTAAATGCAACAACTTCCAATTTTATTTATTTTTTGCACTATTAGTTGCCCCCCTCCCTTCCCTATGCTGCTTTGATTAAAGTTGCTACATTAAGGTTTAAGTTTTATGTCTTGGTGACTTGCTGCATTTGACTGATGACAAGATTGGTGAGATTAGATATTCCAACAGTTTTATCAGAAAGAATGCTGTGACAGCAGTAGGACTTGTGTACTGAAGGTTGATGTGGATTTGGGTGTCTGACTTCACATGTGCAGCTTTTAGTGACATCATTTTACATAGCTGGTGAGGTTGCACATAAGCATAACTTGGTACATTGTATAATATGGTAAGAGCTGTATTTGAGACAGAAATTGTCTCTGTAGACTGACAGATGTAGTGTAGCAGATGATCACCCGTATATTTATCTGTATTTGTGATACAGTGCTGGAGGGTAAATGCTATTTCTGTCAAGCAAATGTTCCTGACATTTCAGTATTAGGGCCTTTTCTCTCAAAATCTGAAATTCGGCTGGAGCACCTAAACAAATGACTAGCAGCAAAATCCAACTTGGGAAAGAGAAGTAGTGTCCACTCCTGGGAAGAAAATATGGCACCAGCAGGTAAGCTCTTGATAGGGCTTGTAACAAACAGGTAAATGTAGACGCAAAATTTACATCATATGCCTAGCTGTGATCATTTCCTCACATAACTGTACTTTCCTTTGACATATTTTACAGTAAAATGCCTTCACTCAACTAAAATATTATTTTACTGTTGATTTCTTTCTGTTTAAGAAAACAGCAGTTGAAAACTGACTTAAAAACATAAGTATTAATTAGCCGTATTTTACAGTGGAACAAGAGTATAAAAAAAGAAACAAATGCTGAAACAAAAAGAAAGCTAGCTCAGAAGTATTAACAGATGAGCCAGCATTTTTCTACAGTTGAACCTGACACTAGCTTGTTATGAAAAGCAACCGAAGCATTGCTGATTTATCAAGCTAAGAATAATGATATCAGTCATGCAGCAGTGACAGCAAATCAATAAAAAGCTTTCTGCTGACCCAATCCCTGGTCTGTTGATTACTTTTGGGGATGGCTCAGAATAGGAAACTGTATGCAATGCTACAGCTTGTTAAATTGGGTGGGTTAAGGAACAGTGCCTGTTAGAACCTGTTTTGCATCCTTGCAGTGAAATAGCAATTTGACACTCTTGCATAGTTTGTGTGCTGTTGCTATTTAGGTAAAGTCAGCAGTCGTATGATTTGCATGACCGGGTCTTAGTACAGAGCTAAGATATAGACTCATAACCCACTTCTTGTTCTCATTGTTAAGGATATATAAATATTGGCTATAGCATTGATCTCAGTCCCTTCCCTCATCAAACTACTTCTGTTAAGCAAATTGACATACAGTAATGGATTATATCCTGGTTTTTACCCCCTGAACTCAGTCCCATAATCAATCAATAATGTGTCACAACAAAACCCAATATAAAGCTGGTGGCATAAGTGTCTACTGTATGTCCTACCTTTAAACAAAATCCCTTTGTGTAGTCACAAAATTACTAAACAGATGCCAAACAATGTGTTCTCTTCCTGTTCTACAAATACAAATGTATCATTTGTATTTTGATAACAACAGACTCAAATAGGAAGACGCAATTGCAATGCTAATCACTCACAATAATCAAAGTCCATCAAAAGGTCTACAAATACTATACATGAACATTAGCAGTCACAACTAGCAGCTGTGATCATACATAACAGCAAAACAATCTGTTTTGCGGAATCATGGCTAAAACAACCTAGCTGGATCTCCCTTCTCTTTGAACATCGCTATCACCTATTGGTGGATAACAGATGTGGCCCTATAGTAGGTGATAGAATTCTAACTGAAGTACAAGCAAATGCATGTTTTTCTCCAACACTAATAGCTAAATGCAATGCCACCAAAATTACAACCAATTAAACTGGATAATTATACAGATTGGTAGGGATACATACCAAGATCCTATTGTAAATGTGTCTATTCCTCCTCCCTCTTTCTTCTCCAACACTTCTGTAAGAGACCCTAACATTACTCATACAATCTAGGAATAATAGACGAGCACAGATTCCTGCAGCTCAACAAAATGACTCAAATGATAACTACTGGAACCAAATGTTCAGTTACTGACCTTCTTATTACGAATATCCTGGGAAAAATTGCATTCCTTACTTATCCTCCCCCTTCTGTCTGTGCTCACTCCCCTTAATTAATTTACAGCAAAACTAAAAGCTCCGAAGCTGTTGTGTAAAACCATCCTTAACAGAAAACATATCCAATGTACTGCAGATGAAATTCTATTATTAGATCGACTGGAAATCAGTCTGTGTTTAGCTAACAGCATCGAAGCAGTTTCTAGAATATCTAGGTTTTCTCTTTAGAACAGTTAATAACTCTTCATTCGAAAACTTACTAATTGAAGTATATTACGACCATAACCTACATATTCAGAGTCTTCACCATAAATTGCGGCATGTTAGTTAATCTATTTTATCAGGACCCCATATATATATATATATATATATATATATATAAATTCCAAAAACAAAAGTTATAGCACCTAGTTATAAGTATTCACTTATACCACTACCAGACGATACTCATCCCAAATTGTCAAATGATTATAAATTCATTGCGAATGCTTGCACACTTGTTATTGTTTGTGTCTTTCGGCTTTTCCCGGTTAGGGGTCGCCACTGCGGAACTCCGGTCCGCTAATGATTGGCAGCAGATTTTTACGTGCTGGCTTGCCGGGCCTAATGCACAACCTTCACCGAAGGAACGCCCATTCACGCATGTCGCCACACAGAAGACGCTGTAACTGAGAATCGAATAGGCAACGTCTACCTGTGAGGCGACAACGCTACCGCAGCTCGAGGAAAATGTGGTTTACAAGCAAATTGCAGATCACATTCACATATAATATATTTTCTGACTAACAACATAGTTTTAGATTTAAGTATAGCACCATCTCAACAATTCACTACTTGAAGGATGAAATCTAACTTAACATAAAAAAGGTGACTTGATAAGGGCTATACTTTTAGAACTGAAATATACATTCAGAAATGTGCATTATAACTTAGCTGTAGAAAAACTGAAAAATATTCCCCGAGATTCAGAAATGCCTAAGACACTGTGCCATCCCATTCCCAGCAGAACTGCACCATGCTTTAAGCTCGAGACAATTAGGAGAACACTGTACTGCTACAGAAGTATGAAGGCACTGGCCTGTAGCTCAGACAGCTGTCTCACTGACGAAGCTTCATGAAAGTGCAACAGTCCAAGGCACAGCTAATGCTAATCAGTTATGGACTTCACTCTGAAATACTGCCAGTATCTGAATAATGCTGTAGAGTGATACAAGGTTTCTCAATTGTGCTATACAGACAGCAAAGCAGGAAAAAGTGCACACCACCCTTTTGATATTGTACATACATTTCACTGTAGTGAAAGGAGTGGGGCTGGTAATACTGAAGGAGTTAAGTACTGAAAACCCATCTATGTTTGTGCATGTGAGTGTGTATATCTATGCAAGAGTGTATAATATAGAGGCATGATTGCTGCTGAATGTGTGTGTGTGTGTGTGTGTGTGTGTGTCTATCTGTCTGAAGGTGCCTGTGTAGTTGCTTGGATAGATAGGGTAAAAACTAGCATGGTTGGGTCTAACTGCACTGAATTTCGGTTCAGAGACATGATAATGAGCTGCCAAGGAGATGCTGCTCATAGTGGCCTTGTCGTGCTTCTGAATCACAGAATTTCAATGTCTTGCTTTGAGGCACTGCTGTGTTGCCTGGATAGTGATTACAGCGATATTTTTTGTGAATCCTGGCTACTGTTTTTTTTTTCTACCAAAGTACTGCAATGGTTTGATTGCTCTCTTTGACCAACCTTTTGTTGCATAAATGAATAATATACTCTGTGTTAATAGTAATACCTCAAAGGGTGAACCACAAAGATCTGTCCTGAGGCCATTATTATTCTCACTGTTTCTTCGTGACCTGCCATATAGTCTGCCCACCTCAAAAGGTACTCTACATCCTTATGATTTAATGAAACTAATGGCACTTAAATTGTGTAAACAAGTAAACCAAGCCTTACAAAATTACTTCAGTACAGTGTGGAATTGGGTCTGTGACAACAAACTTACGATCAACACTCAGAAATGTACAGTTTTAGGATACCCCCCCCCCAAAAAAAAAAAAAAAAACACTTGACAATCCCACCCCAATATTAATTATGGTTCCCAAAATACAAAATAACACAGTTACTAGCCATTTGAAATAGCTAGGCATTACACTAGACCAAACCCTTTCCTTCAAAAAATGACAGAACTGCAGATTAGCAAGGTACTTAACTGAGGTGCTCTCCCCAAGCCTTAAAGCCTCCAAGGCAAAAACTCTATAGTCCTTTAAGCAGTGGAAACACCTCTCCTACTCCTTGCACATTCAACACCTATTGCCACTAGCACTTTCTTTAGGAGTCACCCAGCTGGCACACCAAAGATATTAATGCCTTCTCAGCCAGGAAATGGTAGTGTCCTAGTCATAGGTGACTTGTAGAAGTGAGGCACATAGGTTACTAGAGCACTCAAAGCTCTCAACCCTAAGAATACAAATGACACTGTTGTCACACATGTGGATGTAAATGATTTCAGACATACATACTTGGATTATATGAAGAGAGACTTGTGTGAGCTCTCTGAGTACATACCCCTGGATTATATGAAGAGACACATGGTGGAGCTCTCTGAGTACGCATCCTTGGGTTATATGGATAGCCATGATGGAGCTGTCTGAGTGTGCATCCTTGGATTATATGGATAGACATGGTGGAGCTCTGTGAGTATGCATCCTTGGATTATATGAAGAGACACATGGCAGAGCTCTCTGAGTACACCTCCTTGGATTTTATGAAGAGAGACATTGTGGAGCTCTGTAAGTATGCATCCTCAGCTGGAACACAACTAGTCTTGAGCAGCATTTTACCCTCACCAAGAATGACACCATAATAAGAAGAAAATAAATAAATGTGCACTACACTTCCAAGATTTTATCAGAGAAAGCTCACTTGATCAGACAGTAATTTTCTTGTTGGAGACAAACTTGTCTGATCAAGTCTTATAAACATTACACCACTATGCTTTGTGCCTAGAATTACTCCATTACTGGCCAGGCCTGAGCACTACTCCACGGTCTTCAACAACAGAACACAGTCCAACACACCCCAAGACCTATTATATTTGTTAGTTCTTTACAGCAGACTTCCTGCAACTAGCAAATGATCTATTGTTATTCATGAAAACTGCAAAAGCAAAAAAAAAAAAAAAAAAAAAAAAAAAAAACTCCTCTTGAGGACCCTGAAGTCAATTCCATTGCATTTGCAGAAAGCTTCTGAGCTCATCTCTATACCTACATTGAGACATTGGTCCGATACAATAATATGCTATGTATCTGCATTGCTAAGATGTTTATATATGGCATTGGTCTCTTTATGCCTTCTGATGGCCAAGAAATGATCTCCTATAAAGAATATAGACAGAACAATATATTCAATGTATATGTGTGTGTGTGTGTGTGTGTGTGTGTTTGTGTGTATATAAATATATGGGTCCCATTCAAAATCCTGAAAGCTCAAAATCCTGAATCTCAAAATCCCGAACACAAAATCCTGAAAGCTCAAAATCCTGAAAACACAAAATCCTGAAACTCAAATAATGCTAATATGCCAATACAAAGACACTAATATCTACCGACTGACCTTAACCCTAACCCTAACCCTAAGGTCCGTCACTATCGCACACTCACCTGACCCGCGCCCTAACCCTAACTCACTTAAACCACCCCTAACCCTAATTTTTGTCACTATTGCATACATGCCTAACCTGCGCCCTAACCCTAACTCACTTAAACCGCCCCTAACCCTAACATAAAACCAACCGCACACTTACCTGAACCCAACGCATGACCTAACACCACAGGGCTAACAATAGCAAAGCCACAATGACGTCAGTATGTCTATTTTGTGTTTTCAGGATTTTGAGTTTCAGGATTTTGTGTTCGGGATTTTGAGATTCAGGATTTTGAGCTTTCAGGATTTTGAATGGGACCCATAAATATATATATATATATATATATATATATATATATATATATATATATATGGTTCTACTTGATATCGGCGAATTATCATTTCATCGAATTTCAAATCATTGAGACCAAATCGTCGAAAACTCATAACATCGAATCTCAAATCATTGAAAACTATAAAGCAGCCAGAAATAACACCCCACAGAGTTTTTACTACGTTTATGCAGGGGGACAAGCCCCCCTGCACCCCCCACACCCGCCATACATTAAATATACAACTCCAAGGTCACACTACAGTAGGGGGAAAAGGTCATTTCCTACCCCACTGTAGTGCGACCTTGGAGTTGGTATATTTAATTTATGGAAGTGTTGGGGGTGCAGGGGGGCTTGCCCCCCAGCATAAATGTAGTAAACAGTGTCTGGGATGTTATTTCTAGTTGCTTTATAGTTTTCAATGATTTGAGATTCGATGTTATGAGTTTTCGACGATTTGGTCTCGAAGTGTTGAAATTCGATGAAATGATAATTCGACGATATGAAGTGGAACCATATATATATATATATATATATATATATATATATATATATATATATATATACACACACACACAAACACACATACACACCATATATTTAAAGTTGTACAAGTGTATTGTGACTTTTATTGCCTGATGAAGCACTGTTCGTGAAGACGTTCATGCTCGCATTATTAAATTTGTAATTTTAGTCTCACAATATTGGTTCCAGATTTTTTTTGTACTAAATGAAAATTACCATCATGAGCAAGGACAACTATATGGCCTTCTTTAACTGCATTAGAAATCTTAGAACCATTGCCTAGCATTGTGCAAGTGGATTCATAACAATACTTCCCACTCAAATCCTGAGGAAATCTAACATGGTAGCTGTCAAATTTAGGTCAAACTCTTTGATCCATAGGATGCATTGTCTATACCCCCAGAAATCACCTTTGATCAAGCCTTATAAGCTGTATCAGAGGTAAAAAAAAAAAAAAAAAAAAAAAAAAGATTAGCTCCATGGAGCCTGACAAAGTAGCAGGGTGTTTCTTTGTCAGTATGCAATATTGCTTCACTGACCAACTGTGGAATCTGTTCAGCCCAACTTCTCGAATATATTTATACCAGTGACTTGGAAAACAGTTGCAGTTGCCTCCCTTCACAAAGGCAGTTTCACCAATAATCAGGAAACAACAGACAAATAAGCCTTCCCAGCTTTTTCTGTAAGACAGTGAAATACAGCACTAAAACCCCCATAAACAAATGCATTGTTAGCCTATAATCCCTTGACCAAATCTGTTTGCATTGTGAAGGGCAGAGCATACTAATTTTTGTGAACTTCTTTGAAAAAAAAGTCACCAAGGACTTGGCTGAATTAAAAATTGTGCACAAAACATGCCTTAATCCATCTTAAAGCTTTTGACACCATCCCTCATTTTGTAGGCAGAATAATTAAACTAAAAGAAAACTTGTATGTAACCTACTGGATAGCCAGTTAGCATCACAGATAGAACCCATTATCTCCAGATTGGAGTCACTGTCTCCACCAAAAAGCACATTACCAATAGAGTCTTCTGGGGGTGTCTAAGTCTCATCCTATTTGATATCTATTTCTCTAATATTCAAGCTAATGCAAAGGGTCTCTACCTGACAAAGTATGCTTTAAGCCATAATCAACTTTCTTGATGAATCCTGGACTCTACAAAAGGGTCTATCACATATCAATACATGGTGCCAGTATCATGATATCATGTTAAATGCAAAAAAAGTTTAGCATTATGTCTTTTGTTAAACAATGGTTCCTTTGTACCCATCACATACAAGACAATATCCTCAAAATCAGCAAAATTACTAGGGACATGGGGACATTCACTAACAAGCTCTTCTTTAATCACCATGCATCTACAGTAGTTCAAAAATCCTTCTAAATAGTCCAGCTGATTACCAAGGGTATAACCTCCCAATCCAGGATGATATTCCTCTGTCCAGCTCCCTAACAGGATACATAATTGAATATACTGCCCCCATTGACATGTATCTGGGCAATCATAAGACCACAAGGCCTCTTAACTAAGAAAATTGATGGCCTGAGTTCTATAACCTATACAAAATACCTTGAAACTCCATTCTTATTCTCAGCCACATGCAGACTCATGAGGGGATGATCTCTGTCTAGTTTACGAGGCTTCAGATGACCCTATCTTGTGTGACTTTCTATATGTTCACAAAGCATATACCACCACAGACACCCACATCAGAGACTCACATTTACAATGCAGCATAAAAACCTGTTGGATGGTTAAAATCACCTTCCAAAAAATTTTCTCCTCTGGAATATAGTCCCCTTCCATATTAAACAGGAATTCCCTCCTCTGGAATAGACTCACCCTTCACATTAAACACTGCCTGGATGAATGGATGGGACATAACATGTAGCCTGGGCTGGCCTCTTCGTCTTTTATGGAAAGGGGTAACATATAATGAATACTATTTTGGCTAGGCTACAAATTATCCACTCAGATCAACTGCCTAGCAGTAATCTCTGAACCTATGAACTGAAAGTTTCAAACAATATATCACATTTACTGACTGTGGACGAAAGACATGCAATTGCAACACACATTTGGTTGGACTTAGCATGCCCTGCCAATTGTAGCACTACAGTCGTCACATGATACAAGTCTCTTGAAACTACAGAGAATAAGATGTTATAGTTTATCCCATACTTCTCAACCTGGAAACATCAAAAATCTGGACAAAGGCCCATGAAAAATAGGTACAAATCGGTATGCTGATTAACATAAAATCTGCATACATAATTATGTAACCCCCACCTACTCCAATGGGATTGTGGGATACCAAATTTCAAATGCAAACTGAAGAACAGACAACCAAAATATGGCCCCAGAGTCCCCCTGCAGCCATTCCTGTGTCCCATTACTTGGCTATTTTGCCCCATTTACCATAAACACTGTACTGTGCATGCTGCTTTCCTTCTACAACAATTATTTGGATTTCATTTAAAACTTTTATTTTACATTTTATAGCACAAACATTAATAGACATCTCCTAAACAAAGCAATTCAGCATCACAATGAAAATAGACTTAGCATTAAAACTTCTCTGCCCTTGAAACTCGCATTCATTGAAACAGCATTGAAACCTACATTCAAAGAAAAGGCAACTGGCCAGTGGCGGATAAAGATTACCTTTGGGCTGTTTTCAAATCATAGGCCCCTTGCACATGAAACATACATGTGTTCTTTGATACACCTTCCTGACTGTATTAAATTTTATTCCTTGCATAATACAGCACACTTGTTAGAGCGCATTTTAAATTTGTTTTGAACATTTTTCTAGTAAGCAATGAAACAAAATACATGAACCAAAATGACAAAACTGCCCAATTCAGAACATTTCCATCATAAAAGTCAACTCAAACTTCTACAATCTACCAGTATCAGTAAATATGCACAATCTCTGCAGAAGTAAAAGTCATCTAAATAATTCCACATTAAAGAGATCTGTAATTAATGAAGAGGTTGCTTCTAGCAAATACCTTTATATTTCATTGTATCATCTACAAGTGCCTGTTGCCCTTGTGGAATAAATTGCCTACATTACATTAAAAAAATGATAAGCTAGTAATATTTCAATAGAGAATGGATGGCAAACTGATAACAGGTTCATAGTTACTAGGTATCTCCACCAAAGGACGACATTCTCAGGACTGCAGCATCCACCCCCTTTAAAAGTACAACACAGTACACTATTAGCAATCCAGCTACATACTGTGGGAGTAGAACCACAGCCTTCTGCAGCAAAAGCAAGTACACTACCTGTTGGGCTAACAATGCAAGTCGACTTTGCATAAGCAGCACTAATATTCTCTACCCCTGAAGAACTGTGCAGTACAAGAAATCAGGAAAAGCCAACATTTATTCAGTAGGGACAATGGCCCAAAACCACAGACACATTTTAAATATTGCTTGTATAATCTTAGAAAGTTGCTAGAATAAAATGTGTTACCATGTGTTTCCTGAAAGTTAGGAAGACTGAAACTTAAATGGCTATCATTATTTAGTGAATTCAGTTCTCACCAGTTTGCCAGAAAACCACAAATTTTATCTTTATTTAACATTTGTTTACTAGGAAAGTCTAACTTGGAAGTTGGAACTAAGCCAATTTTCAGCAGAGACCCAGGAAGAAACACTCCAGACACATATCTTTGTATTGTGGGAGGAAACTGGAGCACCCAGAGGAAACCCACACAAATGCAGAGAGGACATGCAGACTCTGCACAGAAGGCATTTCAGAGAACCTGCTGTGAGGCAACAACACTACCACTGCACCATCCAAATTTTAAGAGAAACAGACCAAATGTCTGAGCCAAACATTCCAGACATTCCGTAAAGTACAGTTGAGAGCTATAACTCCCTTCAATCAGAAGTGGTGGTATGGGTAGATAACTCAGGCTCTTGCTTCTTGTACCTAAGGTACAGGGTTTGAGCCTGAGTAACCCTAACCACCAGTTATACCTAAGTGGGGCATTTTATACACACACACACCTATCTCCCTATATGCAGCAGTAATTCACATAAACAGTACTTTCAGTGCTCTCCCTATAAATTCACTCAAACACACACACCTTCCTCTGTCTCCCTATATGCATCAGTAATTCAGATTCACAGCAACAACACTTTCTGTGCTCTCCCTATAAATTCACAGCAACAGTAATTTCAGTGTGAGCAGAAAGAAAAGAATGGAACACAGAACTAATTTGACAAACTAGCAGCAGCAATAATATCACAGCAATTCAAATTCTAGTGTGACAGTGTGACAAGAAATAAAAGAATGGAACACTTAACTATATGCAGCAGCAGCAATGTCACAGTAATTCAAATTACACACACTTATGTCAACTATATGCAGCAACAGAACATCAACAGTAATTAAAAAATTGAGTGAGATGAGAATAGAATGGTCCCGTTCCATATAACAAGCATTCCACACTTCAAGGCTAAGCTGATGTCATCACCCACACCTCTGCACATGATGACGTCAGCATAAAAAATAAAATACTCAAAAAAAAATTTGGGAATAAAGGGGGCCATTCGGAAATCCGTGCTACCCCATTATTTGGACCTCAGAACTGGTAATGGTACGGTTGAGAGGTATGGTTTATCCATTATACAAAAAGCTAAATGGCAGGATTTCCAAGATGGCTTCACACTAAGTAACAGCTTAATTTTAGCTTTCTCACTGTGAAAACAAAAACTCAAACATAGAGCCAATGAATTTGTCTTTATGGGGAAATTTTAATTACTGGCTAGCAAGTACACTGCCTGGATAGCAGCAAAGAAGAAATGTTGAGAACCTGAAAGAAAATCAACCACAAAAGGTGAGGAGAAAACATTGGCTAGGAAGAATCCTGCAGCTTTTCAGCAAAAATCAGTTCAAGCTCCAGCTTTGGTGTAAGATATGGCTTCAAGTAATCTAAAATTAAAAATAAGTCAAATGTGCTGACAGCTGATCAAAATAAAAGAAACACTGAAGGAATATATCAACTCAGATTAAAAAAGGCTGGAAAAATGGAAGAACCTATAAATAGATATTCAGATAATCTGATAAAACTGCAAAAGTCAAGGCTGAAATGAAGAAAAGACTGAGTATGAGACTGCCTAAGAACAGATGTTTCAAAAATGGTAAAATTAGAGGACAGAGTACATAGGGAAAACCTAACATTTTCTGCTGTACTAGAGAAACTGGAAGGAACAGACTATCAATTTTATGAGAGCACAGATAAGCAACTGGTATTCCACAGCAGGAGTTGTTAATTGAAAGGGCACATCATGTGTATGTTCCAAACTTGGCCATAAGAAAGCAACTAACAAAAAAGATACAATCCTACTAGCAGAAAGAGTCAATTCTGACAAATTTGTGACATAATAAAAAAGTACTAAAAGTTGTAGACAGTAGAGTGTTTGTGGGAAATGATTGCTCACTGTACAGCAGGGAGAAGAGGAGTAAATGTATTCCAGCAAACAAGGAATGTCAAGAAGCATGTGTGAGATTCAAGCTGCTGTATTTTCCCCCAGAGGAGCAAAATAATTTTTAAAGCAGAACATCCTAAGCAGGAAATACAAAAGTTTCTCCAGCAAAATGTGAGCTATCAAACAGAAGGGAATTCTGCTTTTATTCTTCTTATAATAAAGTTCATAGACAGATTATGCCAGTGAAAATGTTTGCATTGTTCCAAAGGAAAATGCTTGAGAGAGAGAAAAAGCACATAAGTTAAGTAGAAGAACCAGGAGTATGTTGGAAATGAACCAGAGACTGAAGTAGGGAGATGGAGATCAACATTAAGAAAACCTGCAGCTCAGAAATGAATGAACAAATGTGGGATTACAAAGCATAAGTCACATTTGTGAAATATGGTTGAACAAAAAAACCTTGAAATATTGGACTTTTGGGCTTTGTTAAACTTGCATGGGACTCCAAACATATGCCCTACTTCATGTCGTAAATCTTTGGAAGAACATTAAGGAGAGGGAAATCGGAGGGAAAGGGGTAACTAAGTAAAACATTTTTTGTGCTTAATAGTATTTTTATAAAACGTGACATATAATGCATTTTACACAATTAAGCTTTTTCAGTTATTGCTGTGTGCAATGGGGATACTAAAGTAAACAGGTACCTTTTTTCCTTCTTGTGCGTGTAAAAATGTAGACACTGCAATGTAAAAAGATAAGAAATCCTGGAAAAAAGAGCATGATATAAGTAAAACGGATGTGCTTTTTCTTACTTTTGCATGGGAAAATGACTTGGTTAAGGACCTTGGCTTAATCTAACAAGTTTTAAGTGGAAGCAAGTACATAAAAGAACACTGAATGTAATGAAAAGCTTTTCTTTAATAAATAAATGTTCACAATGTAACACGAGAAGCTTGTAGGCAACTGTGTACCTGTGCCTCATGTTTCTGTGGAGACAAGCTGATAAGGGCAATAAAAATAGAATACTTTTTATCTCAATGGCTAAAAGATAATGTTTTATGAAATCATTCAAGCTGTTTTCTGCATCTGTGACTGGAACAAAGATAAGACAAAAGCAGACAGATTTTTACTTTTTTACTAAAGTAAAACAGGTACATTTTTTTCCTTCTTGTTCATGTAGAAATGTAGACACTGCAATGTAAAAAGAGAAGAAATCCTGGAAAAAAAGAGCATGATATAAGTAAAACGGATGTGCTTTTTCTTACTTTTGCATGGGAAAATTACTTGGTTAAGGACCTTGGCTTAATCTAACAAGTTTTAAGTGGAAGCAAGTACATAAAAGAACACTGAATGTAATGAAAAGCTTTGCTTTAATAAATAAATGTTCACAATGTAACACGAGAAGCTTGTAGGCAACTGTGTACCTGTGCCTCATGTTTCTGTGGAGACAAGCTGATAAGGGCAATAAAAATAGAATACTTTTTATCTCAATGGCTAAAAGATAATGTTTTATGAAATCATTCAAGCTGTTTTCTGCATCTGTGACTGGAACAAAGATAAGACAAAAGCAGACAGATTTTTACTTTTTTACTAAAGTAAAACAGGTACATTTTTTTCCTTCTTGTTCATGTAGAAATGTAGACACTGCAATGTAAAAAGAGAAGAAATCCTGGAAAAAAAGAGCATGATATAAGTAAAACGGATGTGCTTTTTCTTACTTTTGCATGGGAAAATTACTTGGTTAAGGACCTTGGCTTAATCTAACAAGTTTTAAGTGGAAGCAAGTACATAAAAGAACACTGAATGTAATGAAAAGCTTTTCTTTATTAAATAAATGTTCACAGTGTAACACGAGAAGCTTGTAGGCAACTGTGTAACTGCGCCTCATGTTTCTGTGGAGACAAGCTGATAAGGGCAATAAAAATAGAATACTTTTTATCTCAATGGCTAAAAGATAATATTTTATGAAATCATTCAAGATGATTTCAACATATGTGACTGGAACAAAGATAAGACAAAAGCAGACAGCACTTACTTTAAGTAGAAGCACAGGCCATACTATGCATCTCAGTATGGATGACCTTCATTATAGGTCAATTCAAGTCTGAGTGTAGCTGTCAACCTGGGATATTTGTTCCTATTATGATGGTTAAACTTCATTATTTGAGGATGTACACAGGTTCTGTGTGTTTGTATCAAATTAATAAGTTATGGGGGTGTTTTGGAGGGTGTTTGTTGTTTTGCTTGAGCGTTTTCATTAAAACAAAATGTCTTGTAAGATGTGACAAGCTCAAATGGATATGACAAGAAACAACTCTATAAAAGATCAACATGTCAAACATTATTGTATGCATGTAACACAAAAGCTAATGGCATATAAAAAGCTGTTATACATAACAGGTGGGAATAATATCTTCTTATCATAATGGAAATAATGTCCATACTTTCTTTTAATGTGAATGGTCTCAGAGCTATATACAAATAAAGAAAGAGTAGTGAACCATATTACAAAATGCAGTATGCAAACAGCTATGCTACAGGAGGCATATTTGGAAAGACCTGATCATGTAAATTTGATAAAGAAAGGATTTCAGGATGTTATTCAGCAGAGTATCTGGGACAAAGGAAAAGGGGAGTACTTATAGTCATTGCTAGAGGAGCACCAATAGTGAAAGAAAAGGAAACAAATGTGATAATGGCAGATATGTAGTAGTAAGGGGCTACTGGCAAGGGAGAAGGATTATGCTAGCATGTCTTTATATTCCACATAAAACTGCTACAATGGAGTTTAAGAAGACTCTGGGAGAAATAATCAGCTTTCAAAAAGGAATATTACTTACAGGTGGGGACTGGGATTTGTTTTGCTACAGTGAAGATGTATCTGTGGCAGGGGCTTGAAGAGAATATATAACAAAAGAGGATATATTTTTTGAAAAAACTTTATGGAAATATTTGGTATTGAAGATATTAATTCAATAGTAGGAGCTCAGAGAGAATTTATATATTATTCACTTATTTACAAAACCTGGTCTAGGCTAGACATATATTATATTTCAAAGGAACATCTTCATTTAATTGAAAGCTTTAATACGCATCCAATAACTATTTCAGATCATGTACCAACAATTAAAATAAAAATGCAGGGTTGTTGTTGTGTCTTTCGACTTTTCCCGGTTAGGGGTTGCCACAGCGGAACTCCGGTCCGCTAATGATTGGCAGTAGATTTTTACGTGCCGAGTTGCCAGTTCTGACGCACAACCTTCAATGAAGGTACGCCCATTGTCTCCACGCAGAAGATGCTCTAGCTGAGAATCGAACCGGACAGCGTCTTACTGTGAGGCAACAATGCTACCGCAGCACCACCACCGCAGTAAAAATAAAAATGCAGGGTAATGAAATAAAAATGACACTCTGGTGCTTCGCCACCTATCTGTTAAACAAAAATGAATTTAATGAATGGCTAGTGGAAATTATTCAGGTATTAAAGAAGATAAAAACTTCTTCAGAAAATATAGTCAGACAGTGAGTTAAAATAAAAGTGGAGTTTAAAATAGGGTTGAAATAACTAAGAAAAAAAGAGATATGGTTAAGATGTAGAAAGAACTATTTAGAGAGACTGACACAGGTTAAAGTATTGCAGAACAGGGGGAATCTCACAGAACAAGAAGAGGCACAACTGCACAATGCTAAAGAGAAAATAAGGGACTATCTCGATAATGTTTATGAGTTTAGAAAGATTGCTGTTAAGCAACTGTTTTTTGATAATAATTCCAGAGCACAAAAGCTTTTAGAACAATGGCTCAGGCAATAGAAAATAGAAAGGGTTGATGCCAAGCTTAGGGAGCCTATAGCAGGGAAAATAATTAGAGATCCTATAGAGATATCAGAAATATTTTGAAAATTGTAAGAGAATCTGTATAAAGCAAGGAAATGTGAAAATCAAGGAAAAAGTACAAATGGAAATGTGGGTCTATATTATCTTATCGAAAAGCTTTTCATCGACCCGTAATAAGCCTAGTGCCATTTCAGCGAATGACCACATCAGCAATTTATTTCCCTTAGGAGGAGGATATATGAAGGATCAGAGACAAAAATTAAAGTGGGGAGGTCCTCTATGATAAGTGACCAGGCAGAGGTGTCTAATTTTCTCTTTGTTATTTGCATTATATTTAGAACCATTGGCAAAGAAAATAACCAACTCCAAATTCAAGGATATAATTTGTATGGTAATCAAGAAAAGTTGGCTTTATTTGCAGATGATATTATTTTGTACCTAATAAAAAAGAAAAGGAAATTTCAGCACAGTAGAACATCCTAAGACAGTTTCATGTCTAGTTGTAAACTATGTATTGACACACAAATTGGTTCAGCAATATCCATATTTATGAGGACATGATAAAATGAAATACTTAGGAATATAGGTTGAAAAGGGTTCTGTTAAGGCAACTAAGGATATGTGGGAGGAGAAGAAGCAAAATATAGTACAAAAACTGAGAAATTGGAAGCTCTGTTTTATGGATATAGATAGCAGGATACGAGCACTGAAAATGTTTTTAGTCCCTTTAGTTTTATACGCAGGTCAGGAATATTTTTATCAACCAGAAGAGAATGTTATGGATAGCAATTAATAAAATGTTGAAGGATCTTGTCTGGGAGGGAAAGAGGGCAAGAGTAAAGTGGGATAAGTTGAACCTTCCAATTGAAGAAGGTGGTTTGGGATTACCTGATTTGAAGAGGTATTTCAGAGCTATAAAGTAAAGTCTCCTATATATAGCACAAGCAGAAAGCTACAACTCAGTGTGGAAAGGAATGATGATGAAATGGGAGAAGCTTAAGAAATAGAGAGCAACTGAGATTTTTGTTGCAGATTCTTAAGGAGAATGACAATACCCATACAGAATATTATATTCATAAAGCAGAAAAAAATTACACTTGGAAACAAACCAATTTGTCCAGAGACATCTTCAGTGTTCAGGGGTTAGATGGAATTAAAAGAGGGAAGGCTTGGGGTGGGGGGTTGTTAAAGCTATGGAGCAAGGGCAGGTTTGGGTAAAGTTTGGGAGGTCTAGGGTTAATTATTATGGGGAAAGTTTAGAGGAAGTGAGGTAGGTGTAGTGTAAGGCTTAGAGGTTTTTATGTGAGTGTAACTGGGAAGGGGATCAGATTTAGGCATGATCTTGCTAAAGCAAGTGCTACATCTAAGACAACTTGTAGGTATTCCAGAGATCAGGTAGACCTCAGGTTAATGGTGTGGTATGGTGGTCATTGGCAAGTTGTGTTTTATTTATATTTATTTATTTTTGCTGGTGGCAACTGTATGATATTATGGGTTTACTGGTCTATAAATAGTGGAGAGAGTGTGGTAAAATGAGGGTTTTCAGTTTCTTGCAATTAACTAGTCACTGGTCAGTTTAAGTTAGGATAGGTATTGTCCTTGCACATGTTGTCGTATGTTTCTAGTTTGACATTTGTTGGACTTGTTGTTTTGGAGCCATGCGGGGTCCTCTTCCTGGCTACAACAGCTGTACAGGTTGTTCATGGTCAGTTCACTGTTGACTAGTGCCCAGGAGTGGTTTTGCATCTCAAACCATTTAATTCATCTGCTTGGTTCATGGGAGTGGAGACAAAGTACAGGCCTTTCCTTTGCATTAGTTCATGGGTAGTGTTGGTGTCATCGGTTTGGGATGAGAGGAGGCATTAGGTACAATGTTGTTGTGGGTAGTGGGTCATAATGGCTGGTTGATTTAGATAGTGGTTTGTTCATGGGATAGGAAATGCCTGTGAATAACAGCTGTTGGCCTCGCATGTGCATAGCATGGTTAATGATCACAGGGGCATCACGCTGCCTTTTTGTTTCTCTCAACTGGTCTGATTTTTGCAAATTGTCCAGATTTTGCCTCATATTTTCCAGTCTGTTCCTTTTAAAAATTTGTAGTTTTCTGGCAAATCAGTTAAGATTGAAGTCACTAAATAATGGTGTAAACTTTTGTTTCAGGTTTCATATCTTTTGGAAAATGCATGGTAACACAACAGTTTTGCTCAGGTGTCTGCCTATGATTATAAGAGCAGTGTTTAAAATTTGATTTGTCCCATTTTTTGGGGGCCCTTGTCTCCCCGTGAGTTTTGGCTTTGTCTGGGTTTGTTGCATAGAGGTTGAGAAGTATGCTTAGGAAGAGATTTGAGAACAGCCATTGGCTATGCATGTGAGTAGCATGGGAGGTAGGTATGCTGCCAGGTGGATGGAGTTCAAAAAATAATAATAAAAAATAATTTTTGCGTCTTTCGGCTTTTCCCGGTCAGGGGTCGCCACAGCGGAACTCCGGTCCGCTAATGACTGGCAGTAGATTTTTACGTGCTGGCTTGCCGGGCCTAATGCAAAACCTTCAACGAAGGAAGGCCCATTCACGCATGCCGCCACACAGAAGACGCGCTAACTGAAAATCGAACGGGCAACGTCTAACTGTGAGGTGACAACGCTACCGCAGTTCTTAATAATAAAAAAATAATAACAATATATAATAAAAATAAAATATAAAGAAGGAGAAACAATTGAGAAGTGTTTTTTTCCCACAAGGGGGGAGTGGATGTGTTGGTGATAAGGTTCTGCTAAAATGCTGAATATGCAAGGTAGCAGAGTCTTTCCAGAAGTCTTAGATTTCAGCTTTCCTGATTGTGGGTCTTATTGTACTCATGATGGTGGCAGGATTAGCAGAATGGCTGAAGTCTTAATTTCACAAGTGCAAAGTGCAGGGTTTGAATCTGTCCTCAGCTGGTTAGTGAGGCTTGTAAGAATTTGCGCTGATTACTTGGGTTAAATTTTAGTACATTGTGACCAAGCTGTGAGTTTCTAGTGGACTTGGGGTCAATCAATTACTAGGGTTTGGAGTCTGAGTTTGAAGGGGATTAATATATACCTGCACACTCTTTTCAGATTCTAATTTTTTTCCCTTCTACGGATGGCTGAGGTGCAGAACTTGCAGCAGAGATGGAAGGCCATTGTTGCACTAGTGGATGAGCTGTTCTTGGATTTGCTGGCCAGTGGAACTGCAGCAACTGAAGACCCCGGTGAGTCCAGACAGAAGGAGAGGCGACAGGTGGGGCAAACAAAGGCGAAGGCCAGAGGGAAGTGGGCACAGCAGTCAAGGGATGTCATTGTAGTGGAGGCTCCTGCCACTGGAGTGGTGCAGGATACAGTGGCAGGTAATGATACGAGTTGGAAGTTCATGTAGGCATGTCAGACTTAGGGTGGTTTTGGAATAATTCAGGAATAGAGGGGGATGGGTCTTGTCAGGAGTTGGGCGGAGTGGCTGGCAGCATGGACGGTACCCAAAGGCTTGGGGAAGGACAGCAGGTGCAGGGTGAGGCATATATGGGAGCAAGTAGCATAGGCTTGTCTATGTGGAAGTTTTGGGATGGGGTCACAAGACACAGGTTCAAATTTTGGGATTTGGCCAGGGGATTGGTTAGCTACACATCTCCTGGGGCAAGGGAGTGGGGTAGTCTTTTTGACTCTTCACATACCAGTGTTGGTTAAGGAGAAGATCTATAAAGGGGATTACGTTGATGTATTTGAGTTGATTGACATGAATGTGGTTCAGCATTTGCTAGAGGTGAAAAATGCAAATAAAGATCTTTTGGTGGCCCTGGCTGTGCTGGGGTTAAGGACAGCAGGTAAGTTGCGGCCAAGAACAATGGAGAATTGGGTGTTAGGATTTGTAAACTACATGACGATTTGGTTGGAGAAGGATACTACCTTGGCCTTCCCTCTCCTGGTGTATTTTCTTATGATCCAGGAGGCACAATGACATCAGGTGGGCAGTGCTTGGGTTTGGTATGATCAGAGGTTTCATAAATGAAAAGTGGTTGGATCAGTCACTATGATGAGAAGTTACTCACCCTTGACATATGGCTAGCCACCATGATTGCTAGCTTTGGTGCTGTTAGCAGAGCGGGTAAGTTGGGAGGGGGAGTGGTGGGGGTATATTGGTCTTTTAATGCTGGCTGGTGTTCATGGGCAGCATGCAGGTTCTTGCACACTTGTTTATAGTTTGCAGGAACACATCCAGTGGTGCTGTGTGGCTAGCAGGAAGGTAATATGGTCATTCCATCTTCATTTCAGCCGATTCAGGTGGGTTACCTGCTTCATTCCAGGGATTTCAAAGCTTGAGAGGGAATTTTCAGGGGGGTGCCCATTTCAGAGGCAGAGGGAAGACTTTGGGGGGGGGTGCATTCTCCCATTAAGGTGCAGCTGTTGTGGCAGATGCTCCAGCAATTTCCTGATTTGTCACTTAAGCAAGAATTAATTGCAGGATTTACCAGCAGTTTTTTTATTAAATCAAGGGTGGTGGGGGATGGACTAGTCTTTAAGAGTGCGGGGAAGGAAAATATCTTAGATGGTTTGGTGGAGAAGGATTGGAAGGCAGGTAGGTTACTGGGCTCTTTTGACAGTTTTAAGGTCTTATCATTGGATCTGGTTCCTAAGAAGTCAGAATTTTGTTTGATTCACCATTTGTCTTATACTGAAGGGAGCTCCATTAATGGTTTTATTTTGGTAGAGGATCAAAGGTCAGTTATGCATCTTTGGATGATGCAATGAAGATAATTCAGGGATTTAAGGATCCTTGGTTGGTGAAAGTGGACATTGAATCTGCATTTCAACTTTTACTGGTACGAGAGGAAGACTGGTCATTGTTAGATATGGTGGTTGGGAACAAGTTTTATTTTGGTAAGCTATGCCAATGGGATGCTCAGTAGCCTGCACTACCTTTGAGAGGCTTAGCACTGTACCTCACTGGGCTTTGTCAGCAGCAGGTGGACATTCAGAGGGTGGTGCATTACCAAGATGACTTCTTGATAGTAGGTGAGGGATTGAGGGAGCACAGGAATGTATATGTGAATTTTTGGGTATGTGTGAGGAGCTGGTGTTTCCTTTGGCTAGCAGAAGTTGGAAGGCCTAGCTAAGGCACTGGATTTTTTAGGTTTGCTAGTGGATCCAAAGTGTGGGTTGTTTTGTTTACTGGTGACAAGATAGCATGCTTGAAAGAAAATATTGGATGGATGGTGTGTAAGGATAAGGTGCGGATTTAGGGATGTTATGGAGTTTTTAGGGCTTCTGAATTTTGCATGTTGAGCAGTTCGGCCAGGGTGAACTTTCTATAGGTCAGTGGCCTTTTTGTTGAAAGGGGGGAAGTAAACATCATTGGATAAGGATTGGTAAGTTGGTACAGGTCGATTTAGTACACTGGGTGTCCTCCTTGCAGCAGTTTAAAGGAGTTTCCCTTTTCGCAGACAGATTGGATTGATCATAGGGAATTGAAGTTGTTTAAGAATGCAGCGGGAGGGTATTGGAATGGGTGCATTTATTTGAGGGGAGTGGTTTGCGGCCCACTGGCCAGCAGATTGGAAGGAGGAGTGGAAGAAGGAGTTAATGCTAATTTGGGCTGCATCTTTGGTTTATTTATTATCTATTTATTTTACATTTGTTGACGGGGAATGCCTGACTGAGCCGAAGCCCTTTTTCAGCAGAGACCCGGGGAGAAAAGCTCCAGTAAATAGATATAACATTTTGTCATTATTAACAGGTATTATACAGATGGAACAAGGCAAATCAGATAGCAGGCTACAGGAGAATTTTTGAGAATAAACAGATTACATTTTGTCATAATTTCAAGTATAATATATAGAATAATGTAATGAATAAAAAAGGTAGATAATAGTCAGAGCACTTTTTTGTAAGTAGTAGTTTGAATAGAAGAGCAACATAGGAGTTGAATGTTAATTTTATAATTAAAACAATTAGGAAGGAATAGAAGTTTCAGAGAGAGGGGAAAAAGTTATTGATTAGTGAAGAGAGATAGAGGTTTTTCAGGGTGGGTTTGAGCATTGGCAGATCCATTTCCTGTTAAAATATTATTTTAGAGTTAGTTTAAATTGTTTGGGATGTATGAGTGTTCGAATTTCGAAGGGAAGTTTGTTCCATTTGATAGATGTATGATAGCTGTATAGGCTACACCCTGCTTTAGATTTTGGCTTACAGATTTTTAAGAGGTCTTGGGAGGAGCTTCAGAGGCTTCTTGTAGGAGTATAGTGAGAGATGATGGTGTGTAAGGCTGGACAGAAAGATAGTTGGTAGATAATTGCATGTATGGTTTGGAGCTGGGAGAGAAGGAGCAGGTGAGGTAACTCAAGCCAGTTTAAATATCTTAGAGAGAGACGGTGGTGAGATCTATAGGAAAGTTGAATTGCAAATCTCACTACTTTATGGTATGTGGCCTCAAGTCTAGTGAGAGGAGAGAGGAGTTTACGTTAGTAAGGATTTGTGGACAATATGTTAGGCAAGGAAGAAGGTAGGAATGAGTGAGGGCTATTCTAGCTTCCTGGGTCAGAAATATTTTATTTCTATAAAGTAGGCCTAATTTAAGGTGAGTATTCCTTATACAGTTGTTTATGTGGCGGTCAAATTTTAGTTGATTGTCGATTGTGATTCCTAGTAGTTTTGAGCTAGATTCAACTACAATAGGAGTGTTATTAAGTGAATGGATAGTAAAAGAGGATTTAATATGGTTGGATGTTTTAGGAAGGAAAAGTAGGAGCTTTGTTTTCGTGGGGTTCAGGATGAGTTTGTTGTTTGAGAGCCATGTTTCAACTGAGTTAAAGGATGTTTGAGTAGCTGATAAAAGTTCAGAGGGAGAGTTAGCTATTGCAATGACTGTAGAGTCATCAACATATTGGATAACAGAGGAAAGTGGGCAGGAGGTACAGAGCAGGTTAGTGAAGATGTTGAAAAGTAGTGGTCCTAGAATGGATCCTTGTGGGACTCCCATTTGTATTGGAAGGGGAGTAGATAAAGCATTGTCCCATTTTACTGATTGAAATCTATCTTTTAGGTAGCTTTCAAACCAAGCCACTGTATCAGGAGAGAAGTTAAGGTTAGACAGTTTGTTTAATAGTAGAGAGTGAGAAACAGTATCAAAGGCCTTTGAGAGATCGAGGAAGAGACAAGAGATAAGTTTATGGTCATCCCTGGCCAAGGAGATAGTATTGAGAAAGGATAGAAGTGCAGGGTATGTGCTATGCTTAGGTCGGAAACCATGTTGTGTTGGGGTAAGTAGGTTTTCCTGAGAGAGATGATCCATGACTTGAGTATATATGCACTTTGAGAACTTTTGACAGAGGGGAGAGGGTGGCAATAGGTCTAAAGTTTGAGATTTCAGTAGAGTTACCACCTTTGTGGATAGGCAGGGTGCAGAAATGTTTCCAGATGGATGGTACTTTGGATTCAGAGATTGAGTGGTTTATGATGATAGAGATGGGAAGGGCGAGTGAGTGGGCAGCTGTCTGAAGAAAGTATGATGGGATGTTGTCAGCAGATACTGAGCAGGGTTTTAGTTTGGAGAGTAGGGTTCGAATGTAGGTTGTAGAGATAGGCGTCAGGGAGAAGATTTTGGGAGGGGTAGTTGTTGAGGAGGAAGCTTGGTTTATGGGGTTAGTTGTAGTGGAGCTATTGGAGTTAAAGAGTTTGGATATTGATTTGACAAAGTAAGAATTGAAGGTGTTTGCAGTTTCTTCTGGTGTCTTTTCCGGGGTAGGATTTGGTGAGGTAGGGTTTCCTGGATGAAGTATTTGATTGACAGCATTCCAGAATTTTTGGGGGTTTGATTTTAGAGTAGAAGGGGGGTTGGAGTAGAATTCTTTTTTGTCTTTATTGATAAGCCTTTTGGCCAGGTTTCTTTGTTCTTTATAACTTTGTAGGTCTTTTGGGTCTTTAGTTTGAAGCCATTTTTTCCAGGACTTATCTCTAGATTTCAAGAGAGTTCTTGTGTTTTTTGTTAGTCTAGGAGATATAGTTGCTTTTGTCCTAATTTTACAAGGTGGGGCTAGTGAGTTTATGATATCCAGAAAAGCAGAGTTGAAAGCAATGACAGCTTCATCTAGGGGCAGCTGGGGAGCTGGGTAAGGAAGTCCCAGCATACTCTAGATATGAGTGTGTTGAATGTTTTGGGGTTGAAGTTGGAGAGATTTTATCTAGTAATATATCTGTGTGGTTTAGAGAGGTGGGTTGAGTATCTTAACACCTTTATGGGTGAGTGGTCACTCAGAGTATTGGCAAGGGTTTCTGGATTATGATATTTAGAAGGAGCTGAGACAAGTATCCAGTCAATCAGGGTATTATTGGTATGGGTGTTGTTAAAATGTGTTGGTTTAGTAATGAGCTGGGTAAATCCATATAAATTTATATTATATGGGGAACCTGGGTTATTTAGGGTTAGCCAATTAATATTTATGTCACCAAGGAGGATAGTTTCATTAGAGATGTTTAAGGAGAGATAGGAGAGAATGTTTTCCAGTAATGGAATATTGTCCCCTGGAGGGATGTAGGTAGCTACTATAGTAATTGTGGCATACTTGTTTAGTTTTAGGTTAACTGCCAATGTTTCTGCTGGGGAGAAAGATGGGATAGAATGGTTAATGTGAGAAATAGTAAGATTGTTGGAATAGATTATGACAACTCCCCCTCCCTTTTTGTTGTTACTGTCAAGGCAAATAATGTTATAGCCAGGGGGGAAAATATCATTATTAGGTTGTAGGGTTTAAGCCAGGTTTCTGTTACTGCAATGACATCAGGAGTATGATTTGCTATCCATGCATGAAACAGACTAACTTTGTTGAGGATGCTTTGGGTATTAATAGAATAGAAGGAATTTTTTTTTATTGTGCAGTTTGGTGAGCTGTGGTGAGAGGGGTGTTTGGGATAGAGGTAAGGTTAGAGTTTGGACCTGGATGTGGGTGTATGTCACCTGCTGTTAGTATTGTAGTGGTGAAGCTTTTAGTTTTTGATGTGGGAGAGTAGTATCTAATAAGTTTTGTCTTGTTTTTTGAAGATGGGGTAAGAAGGAGGAATTTTTATTTTAGGGAGTTGGATGTTAGAGGCTAAAAGAGAGGGGGAGATGGTGATGACATTGTTAGAGTAAGAGTGACCATTTGGAAGTGGGTTGGTGGCTTGTTTATGGAAATAGGTTAATGGTGCATAGGGTGCAGTGAGCTGAAGTAATAGGGTTAGATGTAATATCAAAAGGTTGGTGAGCAATAAGGTATACATAGTGAGAGTCAGTGCCAGAATAGTTGGCAGGAACAGTTGAGGAGAAAGTGGGTTATTTTTTATTTGGACAATATTGCGGTGGTGCCAATGTTTGCAGATGAAGACCACAAAGTCTGAATTGTTGTTGTTGGTATTACGTAAGTTGGTTTTACAAAGTTTATTAATTAACTTTTCTGTCACAGCTGTGCACATGACAGGGGCTATGAACAGGATTGCCAGTTTGTCTTGATTTTAGTTTTTTAGGTTTGTGCCAGGGGAAGTGGAAGAGCAGAGGACATTGTCAGACAAGGTATGGAATCTTGGGCTGAGGAAGTCACACGGTTAGTGCAGCATCTGCCAGGAATGTGTATGGGAGGGCATTATGTGATTTTGATAAATTTATTTCCTCTTGAGGAGGGAGTTTGGTTGGTAGAACTATTGTTACAATATTTGGCTAGGGATTGGGTGCAATTTAAGACAGTACAGTCAGTCAAAGTGGACTTGATGGTGATCAGTATATTTGCGTGGGTAGCTGGGTTGCATGATTTTACCAGGTCTTGGACAGTTGGTTGTATGCTGAGAGATTGGAGTAGAGTGGCTGGTGAAAATATGGATGTTCGATGGCCTTTGATAAGACAGGTTTTGAAAGTTTTATTGCAGGGTTTGGCTTTAGTGGTTGGTGATGCACAGGATTATACCTTGTCGGTGACCGTGTGCTTATGGATGTATTGTGGAGAATTTATGGTGTCAGAACAGTTAGGGCCATTAGTTTGCAGGATGTCATTTTTTTTTCTAGGGTGGAGCACATTTGGTTATGTAGATCTAAAATGGATCAGTTAGGGATGGACATGCAGATAGTTCTTGGAAAAGATAGGAATGATTGGATGGGTCCAGTGGGTGGGGCTGAGAGATTACTGTGGACCCATGCTGCAAGCCCTCAGGACTTGTTTTTTTTGGTTGAGAAAGGGTAAGGGGGTAATGGGTAATCAGTATATGTGATAAGAAGCACTTTTCATTGTATGGGCTTTCTGGGAGAGAGGTTTTCCACTCATTCTTTTCGCACTGGTAGGGCTTCGGATTTAATGAAGGAAGGCAGATCAGTGGAGGTCATTAAGAGGGTGGGTCATTAGTCTTCAGGTGCTTTTTTGTCTTGTATTAAATAATGGATTAAATTGGGTGTTTTAATATTAATAATTTTTTTAAGGTAAGGAGATTGTTATCCTGGGTCATATGTATATTCATTTCGCTGTGATGAGAGCTGCTGCTAGGACAGCTGGAGATCAATTGGCTTTGCATCACTTTGGTTGGAGAGTCATGTGACATGGTATTAGTGGCCTTAGATGGAATCAGCTCATGAAGGGGTTTGCATCTATACAGTCACAGATGGGGCTTTCTCAGGCATTGATGGTATATTTGGCAGGTAGTAACTTGGGAATAATTCTTAAGAAGCAGTTGGTGTATAGAATAAGACAGGATTTGGTTACATTGAAGAGATTACACTCAGGTATGTGCATTGTGTGGTCAGAGATAGTATAGCATTTCATTTTGGAGAAATGCTGCCCATTAGAGTGGGCTCAGCAGTTTATTAATTGTAGGTTGTCAAGGCAGCTGGTTGCTTTGGGTGTGCAGACAATCAAACATAGGGATGTTGATGACAAGGACCTCATTTGGTTTAGAGATGATAGAGTGCACCTGAATAGATTTGGTTTGGATCTCTTTAATATACATTTATGTTTATATTTGGAAGGATTAGTGAAAGTCGTCCAGTATGAGGGGGGACAGCCTGCATCAGGCTGGTGGACCTTGAGCTGTTCAATGTTCAAATCACCATAGGTAAAATCCAATACCACTTCCTTGCAAGCTATAGGTCCCCCTCTATGACCCAGGACACCCATACAATGTATTTAAACTTATTAGAAACACTAACCATCCATCCTAATACCATATTCATGGGTGACTTTAATTACCCCACTATTAACTGGGAATCCTATATGACATCAAAAGTACATGCATAGAGATTCCTGGATTTTGTAAACACAAACTCCCTGGACCAATTAGTTAATACACCAACCAAGGGTGCAACCATACTGCATATGTCTTCACTAATATGGGAGAGTGCTGCACAGTCCCTACTGTAATGCCTTCCCTGGTAAGGTCAGACCACAAAATGGTCTCTTTTGAATTAAAAAATAAAACCTAGACCCCCCAGTTCAACCGGGAATATTCAGGAACTATTCTAAGGCTAACCTCCTGCTATTAAGGGAGAACCTGGCAAAATTTCAAGCCACTATAAATCCTGAGAACACTTCTGCCTATGCAGAACTGTTCATAGAAACCATGTACAAGCATGTTAATAGCTGCATAGAGGCAGCTGTACCTACCAGGAAGAAATACAGAACTAACTCAAAAAACAAGCCACCCTGGTGGAATCACAAAATCAATCAGATGTATAACAAGAGGAAGACAATCATGGCAAAAAATTAGGAGGTGCAGTATCCAGAAGGATAAAAGCACTCTCATCAAACTAAACAAACAACTCAGAGGGCAAATGAAATCTACCAAAGCCAAATTTGAAGTAAGTTTGGCCTCCCAGGCCAAGGACAGCCAAAAAGCATTCTTCAACTATGTCTGCATCTTCAAAGACAATACACAATTATGCACAGAGCTCATTGTAAATGGAGCCACCTATACTGAGCCAAAAGATATAGCAAACCTCTTGGCTGATAAATTCAGCTCCAACTTTATTCCTCTCTCCCCCTCAACCTTCCCTCAGGAAATATCATCAAATACAACCCCCTACTATCACTAGGGAACAGGTCCTTAATGCTCTCTCTAAGACCAAGAGCACTGCATCAATGGGCCCAGACAATATCCCAGGATGCCTTCTAAATACCATGAAACATGACCTATCAGGTTCTCTGGAATTACTATTTAACTGTAGCCTCCAAATAGGCTTATTGCCTCATGAATGGAGAAGGGCAGCAGTCATCCCTCTGCACAAAGTTGAGCCATTACAGACCCTGGAAAGTACAGACCCATAAGTCTCACGAGTCTTGTATGTAAAGCCATGGAAATAATTATCATGGAGATGATCAACAGAGATAGGGTAAACCTCCAGGCACTGGACCCAACCCAGTTTGGTTTCTTCAAGGGCAGGTCATGCCTACTCAACCTGGTGGACTTCTTTGAGAAGGTCACCAAAGCAATGGACGAGGGCAAAATCACACTGCCTACTTTGGCCTGGCCAAGGCATTTGCCACAGTACCTCACTCAGGCATTGTTGACAAACTCAAGAGGTTAGGTACGAATCCATATGTCACCCAGTGGATAGCCAACTGGCTCACAGACAGGACCCAGGAAGTTAAATTGGGGAGTCCACCTCTACAAAGTGGCCAGTCACAAGAGGAGACCCTCAGGGATCAGTCCTTGGGCCACTCCTTTTTGGCATTTACTTCTCAGAAGTCAAGGCGAATGTCAGTGGTCTCTGGCTAAATACATTTGCAGATGATTGTAAATTAGGAGCTGTCATTGAATCTCACACTGACGTAAATGTTCTACAGGAGGGGCTGACACAGACAAATAACTGGTGTTAGAGCCATAGACTAAAACTAAATGCCAAGAAATGCATAATAGTATCCTTTGGGAAGTCATATTGACAACACATCCTTTAGAGCTGTCCCAGTAGTCAGGGACTTAGGGACACACACAGATAGTAATCTAGCATTTGATCATCACATGTCTACAGTAGTGAGGAAATCATTCTATACTGCACAACTTATAAACAGAAGTATGGCATCTAAGTCCAAGGAAGTCATTATTCCACTGTATTCGGCATTCATCAGACCTATTATTGAGTACAATGCACCCTTTGGTATGTACCTAACCAGGCATATCCACAACTGGAACGTCCACAGAGGTTCCTTACTAAAAGAATACAGGGTGTAAGTAATATGTCCTATGCAGACTGCCTCATGCCCCTATCCCTGTATTCTGTCTCTTACAGGCTTTTGAGGGGAGATCTATGCCTGGCATACAGGGAATTGTTAGACCTCACTCTGATGGACCTTCTGCATATCCACAAAACAAACATTACCAGAATTACCCATTCTAAAGACTTAAACCTTGCCTGTGATATAAATAGGACCTTCTGGAGAGATTGGTATGTATCCAAGCGACTACCCTGTCTATGGAACAGGCTCCCCATCCATGTAAAGCATAGTTCCTCCCTAACCCAAGTCAAATGCAAATTGGATGGGAAACCAGAAATTCAACCCTGGTTTGGCACCTATGTCTCTTATGCAAACAGGTCACCTGTAAATGGTTCATCTCCCAGACCCATGCTTACACTTATCAAGGGTATCAGAACTTGTCAGAGATTTGGGATGCATGGCTAGGCTTAAAAAGGCCCTTGAGGTCATTAGCCTAGTAAACACCTATGAATCTATAAGAGAGATAAGTTTGTCCCTCTTCTGTTCCCTTCTTGGTATTGGATGTTGATGCAAGGAGTTTGGGGGATGGAAGTGAGCAGTAGAACACTGCTTTGATTTGTAAGAATATGTGATTGGTGTTGAGGATGCTGCTTATTTGGGCAAGGTGAGTGGGGATACGCTGCCCTGATGTATGGCTGCAAGGATGTTTATGTTGTGGTTATGAGGATGTTCAAGTTGTGATTAAGAAATTGTAATTATGCAATAAAGTCATGTTATTTGAAGTTAATAAAGGACGTCAAATTTGGTGTGAAGTGTTTTATTGAAGGGGATTGGAATAAAGTGGTCTAAGAACTAAGCCAACATGGGAATGGAGAAAGGAAATTCTGCCAATAGGGATGACTGCAATTAGGGGTACAGAGAATAGAGTAGAGGGGGGCTGGAATTTACTGGAGAAAAGTGACAAATGTATCCAGGTACTGAGAGCAAATAATTATAGAAGGAAAGGTAATAAAGTGGAAAGGGGCCAAGAATTAATTTAAACTGCAGTCTAGAGATTGCCTTCCCTGTCAAAAGGACTGATATCAGAATATAGGCAAAGGAAAAAGAGTAGCGGGATCCTAAGTGAACGACTTTCACTGGTGGAGATTTTAGAAGAAACTAGAACAGAAACTGTTGTTAAAAAGGGGGTAGTTAGTAGAGCAAATAAAATATTTCATGATAACTCTAGGAGTCAGTCAGAGGAGGTTAGATAAGCAACTTACAAAAAACAATGAGAGGATATATGTATGGCTCCTAAAGATGCAACAAAGTGTAGAAGATTTTGGCTCTTTACTCAGAAGTGTGTGCATAGATATTTTATACCCAAAGCAGACTCCACTGAATGTTTCCTCAGGTAGACTGCAAATGTTGGACATGTGGTGAGGAAGAAAGATATATTTGGGAACATATTTTTGAGGAGTGTAAGGCGTTGGCACACTTTAAAAATTCCCTGCAGACTACTATGTTAGAAATACTGGGTGAGCAAATTGGCGTTAATAAGGAAATTATTTTTTTGAGCTGTGATACAGAGAATTGCCTAGACATAGTAAGGCCTTGCTGAGTTTAATTCTGGTAGCTTCCAAAAAAGCAATTAGTTGAAAATAGAAATCAAAGTCTAAACCACACTAGAAGTAGGGGTTATAATAACAGAGATAAAATAACTGGAAGTGACATCTTTAGAAAAGGGTAAAAGGAAATTACATTGAAAAAATGGGAGTGGTACATGCAGGATAATGCTTTGGAGAAGGAATGAGGTTTAAGGGAAGGTGGGAATTGATGAGCTGTGTAATGTTTGACTGACAATTACTGTATAGAAAATTGTAGGTGATGGATAATGTGTTTAACTGAAAAATGTCAATATGGTTTGTTTTCATTTATATAAATGTATGATTGCCTGTGTCATAAGTGATAATTCAATAAAGATGTTTCTTGTTAAAAAAAAAAAAAAGCCAAACTGATGCCAGTTGAAGCCAGAGTCACTTTTTTGCTTGACTCTTCAGTGTTCAAAATGTAAATGTTAACTATTGCCCATCACCTAGAAACAAGCTACAATCTAAAAAAAAAACAAAAAAACAAAAAAAAATCATGCTGGATCTTGACTTCAAAAGCTAGACTGCACACTAGTAGCAGCTGAGAAAGCTTTTAGCAAAAGAGATGCTACCTTATGGAATGCTTTACTTCAAAAATACAAAATACTGACAAACTGCTTGCATTTCAATAATTCCTAAAAGTGCACTTGGCTGTCAAATACAAGTATAACTGTTTGAAAGTTCCAGAATAGCCATTTCTCAAAATACTGGCTACTCAGTCAAACTATATACCAGCTTAAAACTTTTCAGATCTACTGTTTGCATAATCAGCGATATAAATGCATGCATGAATGATTGATTGTACTACGTAAATTCTTCCATTTTTTTAAATAAAACTTCTTATTTAGAATAAAAATACTGCAGATTATGACCGTACATACACATTGGTATTCCTCTATGTATGTTAAAATTCTGTCTTGTTTATATATTGCATTATATGCTTAATTGTTTGTAACTCCGAATTGATTATGTATGTCATTTACCTGAAGGACTGGGTCATGCTGAAAATGGTCCTGTTGTTGCAAACAGTTCACTTAGTCATTTCATAAATATACTAACTGAAATAAATATACTGGAAGAAAGAAAAGAGGAGAATTCAAATTTCATGAACAAAATGCAGAGGAAAACCACTAAAATGCATGCATTTATATGCACGTGAGAGTCTGTTCCCATGCATTAATGTGCTTATATGCTTACGCATTAAAAGTCTGCGTTTATGTGAGCAAGCTCAAAGTTTACATTGATACAAAGTATATGTATGATTTCCTTATCGATCCCTCATACCATAACTATAATCTTGGCTGAGAATGTAACACGCAGTCTCTGACACGTGCAATTGATTTTCTTTCAGAGTGACAGCTGTAAAATATGCAAAGCTATGTAATTCTAGTTTGCCATCTTTTAATAAAGCCTAGCACTTTTTTCCACTGTCTTTGTCTACCATCAAAGGTGTAGCCTGGCACACACCACAATATGCCATTATGTACACCTAAAAACAATATTTATTTTTGAAATGAGATGTAGTAGAATTTGAATTTATAAAAGTCCTGAATTTTGTTATTGATTTATTTATTTAATTATTTTGCTTAAACCTGTAATTTTTTTGCGAATATTAAAAAGATGTGCAGGTGACTGGGAAACATTCTATAGGTTAAAGTGTGATTCCAAACATTCTGGCTACACACTTGCTTTCTAGGCTTTATTTTTCAGTTATGTTATGTTTATAATTAACCACCTTTGGCTATTACCCATCATCATTAATGATCCACCAAAGTATAACATTATGTACATAGAAGAAAGTAATAAACAGAATGCAGAAAAACGCTAGGACTTTGATTGCTCTCTCTCTCTCTACTAGGCCTCTGCTATCCTTACTTGCCCATTTATCTAGATTGCCCACCTGAATGGTTGTCATGTACCCATATCTAAAAAAAAAAAATTGCCCATGGATGCATTTATATAAACTCTATCTTATAGCATACTAATTTGTGGAAATGATAGGGAACATATCAATGCTCCTCCTTAAGAATGAATCAATGCAGCACTAAAGAGATATCAAATGTATGGAGATGTCTATCTTACTCTTTCCTGAGGTAATTTTTTAATCAAGGTTCACAAAATCAGTTTCGGTTGATGTCATACATTCCCCTCTCATGTTGCTTAGCCTTGACAATTTCTTGACACCTTTTGGGAAGCATCTCTAAGGCACAGTATCATCTACACATAAATTAGGAAATATTCTTCATCAGACTAATCACCAGATTTACACTCAAACTCTGGTCATTGATTCTTTTGTGTTATTCCATTGGGCCTACAGCCACAGTATTGACTTGAATATTTTGTTTTGAACCTTTTACTTAACATCCAAATAGAGCAACAGAGGTGGTCAAAGAATTAAACTGCATGAAATGAAATTCCCTGAACAAACTAAAGCATGCAGAAAACATTGAGGGTGGGTGAATTTGGTAGGAGTGGCTGTTCCGCTACACTCAGCTGTCAGACTCCTTTCACCTGCCTGTCATTTCATTTGGTGGATGCTAGCCAGGCATTCAGTGTAAAAGGTGAGCGCGGTGCAAAAATAAATGACAGCCACCCTTGGGAGAGCCGTAAGGGATTTCAAACTCGTTGACAGGCGACAGACCTTTGATATGACATACTGAGATCAGCTACTAGGAATTAGCAAGTCAAAAAAGGAGACTGAGAATACAAAAATGTAGATGCTTCAGTGCCAACAATCTGGAAACAGTCTGCACCCTGATGCTAGCATCACATGAATGGCAGAGAATGGGAAACAATGCACAGCTGTATATGCCTACCTTCCCCCTGAAAAGAAATGAACTGAAGCTCTCATTTAGCTCATCAGAAAATATCTCAGTAATCCTTTGTGATTCTGTTAATTAGTGAGGTTATATAAGAAGGAAAGATGTCAAAACCCTTATCCCAACACACATTTTCAGAAGTAGGAATAAATCTTCAGGCATTTCATACATCTTTTCTTCTGGACCAAAACAGCTTAATACAGATTTGAAATCATGGCAGCTCTCTGCAATACCAAACTAGTGATTAAAATCACCAACAGTCAGTGAATTATTCAGAAAAAGCACAAGATCCCAAACTTATATCCTCTGACAGTCTGATGTATATATTTGCAGTGTAGTGGTCTGAGTAATAATACACCAGCTGTCAGTATCTGTGAGGGAGAAGGACTTTTGATTTTTCACTTTGGTACTGTGATAAAAGTAGAATTTTCAGTAATCATTACTTGAAGTAAGGGGACAGGACCTTAATTTCATGTTTCAGTTGTAAACGGAAGCAATTTTTTTTATTAAAAAGGAATTTATATGATAGGGCATGACATTCATTACTTGGTGCAATGTGCAATATCTAAAACAGATAACAGTGCAAAGTACCTGGAGATAATGCATTCTTGGCTGACTTGTTAGTGTATGCACTCATTATATAATGTAGCAACACATACAGGTTCAGGCTGCTAGGAGGTGAGACATGCCCCTGCAGTATCTTTGGTTGGGGACATACAGCTGAAATGAAATTTAGCTGCAGAGATATACGACTGTGACATATTTGCTGTGAGCATGGAGAATACCACAACACCATGCCCACAGTTTTAGTGAGTAAGTGCATAGGGAGAAATAACATTCATGGCCTGCAGACATGTAGAAACAGCAGGCAGTATTTAAGCATCAACAGCAAAATGCCCAGTGGGCATGTCAGTAGCAGTGAAAATGCAGTGCACAATGGGCAATGCCTTTATTGATGGTGTATATGGACAGTTACCCTCTCTGCAGTGTCTTGGGAACATTATCTAAAACACATATTTAAAATATACATGTAACTACAGCAGCATGCAGGATATCCTTCATGCTGTAGCACACTTCTGCATGTTGTAGCTACACAAGCATGCACTGTACACCAAGCTCAGTACACTTACTCCCCCTGCCCCCATGCACTTGATTAGTGAAGTTGTGGGCATAGTCTATACAATATGCTTCAATGTGTCATAAGTGAATTTGTAACATCTATGTGTCCCCAGCCAAAGATACCACAGGGAAATATATTGCCACCTAGCAGCCTGAACCCAAGACATACATTACTCGCAGTTATGTGCAATGGAGTATAACATTTTTGTGCTATAGCAAAATCACTCACTTTTGTTATACCTGCCACTTCTCTATGTATGTGGGAGAGCAGGACTTCCTCCACCACTTGCAGTTGCATGGAAAAGGATACTCCTTTTCCAGTGAGGCATGCAGTATGGCTACGCATGGGTCACTTGCTGGCTGTAATGTCTAGCATGGCTCTACTTTTTATTGTTCTAAGCAGCGCTCATTTGCCATTAAATGTTTGACCTGATAACTGAGAACTGTCTCGTCTTTTTTTATAAGAAGATTGAATGTTTGCTAACTTTTTATTTTTATTTTCAGCAAAATGGGCACCGTTTTACAAACAAGGGCTCCATCTTAAAACCTGTCTGAGCAGTCTTTTTCAAGACTCCAGAGTATTACTCAGACAAAAGCAAAGCCAGAAGTCCTCAAAGACTACTTTATTTTCCCAGACAAGAGTACAGCTGCCAATGTATATTACTGTTCAACTGAGCATAGCAGCAGTCCCCGTGGAACTCTTTCTTTCTCACTAATGACTGAGAGAGGATACTAAGACCATTGTCAGCCTTTCTTAAAGACATTTATTTACTGAGAAGCCATACATGGAGCCTTCAGCCCCTCCCAACCTTCATAAATATCAGAAGGAGATCCCATAGTCAAAATAAGGGGACCAGGTGATACTGTATGTGCCTGAAATTACCATCCCAGCCTTTTTTCTACCGTTGATACCTGGATCCTTTAATTGCGAGTAAGCCACCCCTTGATTTTATGTGTACCTAGGGGACACTGTTCACCTATGCCTTCTTTACTCGCAGGGTTGCCCACAACAGTTACCACTTTTCATTGTTCTTTAGCAGGGGATACAATGGTCACTACTACTTCACTTTTTAATTATGCCCCCCTCCACACTCTGCAGATATTAAACCACTGGGCCCCTCTCCATGTGCCCATTATTCCGCCTATTCTTTCTCTTCATGCAGGCCCTCTTAGGAGGAAGGAGTGGGAGCTGGGTAGCAGAAACAGGCACTGTCATAATGCAGCAGGGTTGTGGTTTTTGTTGATGTGTTGCCCCAGTGATATAGATCAGGGGTTAAAATACAGCAGCAAGATGGGCTGCTCTGGAATGAATTAGCCCATCATTTCCCATGGCATAACTGTACAGCATTGATTATTTTAGTCACAAATGTGCATGTCCAGCCTATGAATGTTTCCATGGACATTTGTACTTTAAGATTTGGGCAGCAAACATATTACTGACTTAACACCTGATTCTCGAATTATGGTAGTCAATTGGTGGTTGAACCCTCAGCACCATCCATGCACTTCTTAAGAGGTACAGCAAGAAAGGCAGACAGCCTTTGGCCACTCATTTGTTTCATCTAGGTTGGCCTTCCAGTACCAGAGACACCAGCAGAACCTGGGTTACCAACAACACAGGCAGATGCCCTTCTCTGTGCCATCAGGCATTAATTTGATGCTGCACGTAATAGGATGTCTCTTCTGAAATGATATATGAAAATTCTTGCCATATGCATGCAGATGTACAGCTACGCTGCAGGTAGCACTGAAAATCAGTATCATTTTGCATGTGACCACAAACAAAGAACGATGTCCTACTGAGCATTTGCTGAGATTTGTAGACAGTTACAAGTAATCGGATGCTATTGTTTCAGTGCACATTGTCAGGAGGCAAGCTATTCATTACTCACTTGTTACTTACTATAGGCCAGTAGTGTCTGATTGCTACATACAGTAGTATAAGACATTCATTAGTCTGTCACGTGTACTGCTGTACTATTGCTAACTTATTTGTTACCACAGCAGCATTCTTACAGTGCAACATGCAGCTGGTTTGACATTCATCAGTCACTTCATATTACATGTAGCAGGATAATATAGGTATCCAAGCAAACTTTTCAAAGCAAATGCACACAACAGTGACCAGAAGACCATAAATGGCTAGCTGTATGTATCTGGTATTTTACTTGGGAAGTAAAGCCCCCCACACACACCTGTGAGGGGGCTGTATCCTTCACACTCTTGCTATTTAAAATTATTTCCACTGATGTCATTACTTGGAGAAAAAAGGCAAGTATTATTTTCCCCACAAAAAGCGAGTATTTCACTTTTTCTTTTCTTTTTTTTTTTTTGGTGACTTCAGAAAATTTCTGAAAGACTGTGCTTAAATTTTTCTGATTCAAGTACTCATATTTCAAAAGCTTTGAGATTCTACTCCCTAAATGCCAGAAATGAAGGGAGATATTTTTCAATCACTTGCTCTTATGTGGAGCAAGGCATTAATTGTTCAGATGCCGTTACATGCAAGAACAGGCAACTCTATGTCAGTGTTGTAACGGGCATTTTATTCATTATTCACTTGTTTCACATAACAAAGGATTACTGTTACTCTTTTACTTTAGAGGTGGCACAGTGTTCATCTCCTGCTTCAGTCTGGCAGTTTCTGACCTGTGTTTCAGTCCTTTGTTCTATTCACGTTTCCATATGAACATGTCAACTCCTTATACAGCTGCATGTAAAGTTAAGAATGCATAAATCTCATCTTCTATTGAAGGAATCACATGATGATGATGATGCTGCTAATGACCTCCATTGATTTTTAGTCTGTGCAAATCAACTGCATTAACGGATGATTTAAAACCAAAGAAAAAGGAAAACATGGAAATTTAGGATTCCGGTATATACAGACTTTTATACATGATGCTGCTACCACTAAGTATTTTTGACTTTCTTTCTTTATTTGTTTTCCCTGCATAACTAGAATCTTAATTCTTGGTACTTACTGGGGTCATGGCAAGCTTATTCGTACAGCTGCCTGAAGATAATTGGCAGTGGACTCGGTTTGATCCACACAGTCCAGTCCTGATCCTCATTTCCTGAATGACACTAGTGAATTATAATAAATTGCAGCCTGTACCTTTGGAGAATTTGCATTCCAAGTCAGGAAATCTGGAAAAGGTATGCTAGCAGTCAACTGCCAATGCAGGTGCTTAATATGCTCAAGAAATACTAGAAGCATAAGCTTTTCCTGAACATGAGTCAATTGAGTGGCAAGCACAGAGGCGGATTCAAACGTTTAACAGTATCTGAGTGATCAGATTTTTTGGAAGGGCTAAACACTGAATTTCAACCTTATATTCAGCTCCCTTATCTTGTGGCCCAAGGACAAGCAATTCATATGGGATACTTGTTCTTTATTTCAACTACTTCAACCTGTATATGCAGAGCAAAGAAAAGGTTCAGATTCTATTGCAAAGAGAATGGATGATGCAGTGTCTACTAACGATTGCAGATGACTGAATTCTTTTTTGAATTCCTCCTTTGCTATTTGTTTTATTTTATTCAAGAACAGAAGGTAGCCAGAGAATACCCTGGCAACCAAAGAGCCTAAGGATGAGTACTGTTCCTGGACAAGAAATTAACCTATCGCAGTACACATAACATGAAGCTGGTTCAATGCAGGGCACATGCACATTGCACATTTACATTGCATGCATACCTACAGACAATCTAACAGTTCACCAGTTCACCTAACCAATCATCTTTAGGCTATAGGAGAAAACCAGCACGTAAGGCAAAAACCCACAAAGAGACAGAGGGAATATGCAAATTCCATACAATGGGTACCTCAGCTAGGAAAGGGATAAAGAATTATGAAGCAGCAATGCTAACCACTGCACCACCGTATCACCTTTGCAAAAGAGAAAGAAGGATCTATGCTAAAATATGGATATAATAGTCATATGCTCCCCAGGCTTGCCTTTAAAATTTTTAGCATCTCTCAAACAAATCTGTAGCTTAGCATCACAGGAAATTTCCTGTTCTTTTTCTCGGTGCTTCCTGCTCATCAAATATATGCAAACAAGATTGTAGTGGAAAAACTCTGATAAAAAATAACATGGATTGAGTACGGTAAGAAAGCTTCTTAAACTATAAACTACAGCAATAATGTGTCAGAATTAAATACCAGCCAACCTCCAATTAGCTGTAATAACCCCCTACCTGCTGTGCAGACACACTGAAACCAATACAATTACTGGAGAAAACAACACGACAGACAGCTTGCCTTAATTGACTGTTTACATGGGCAAAAACACAATGGTCTGTGTATAAAGTGTCCTAATTGCATATTTGACATTTTCTACAGTGTTTAAAATATAGCACTGCATAATCATATCCTTCACAGGCCGTCAGCCATGACCTTTTCAATTCATTCGTAACAATTATTTGCTCTGGGATATCCTGATGCCTGTGGGGAAGGGTGGCTACTTTTTAGGTAACGCTTCTTCATAAATAAAGAATAGTATTTAAATACATATGCAAACAGGATAGATATATTTCAGTATAGTTAATGCACCAAACGGTTTAGCTGGTACTATTTTCACTCAAAGATCACAGGAGCCCTGAGAGCAAACATGGTGCAGATTTCTGGAAGCAGGGATCTTAGTCTATACTAAAGGCCCTTTTTACTAATCTGTGGTGGGAAAGAATTGTATAAAAGGCTTACATATTCAGCAGAAAAATAATTGCAGTTTCCTCTTCACTTACATAACAAAGTTAGAAGGCAAAGCTGGTGTCTCAGAGATTCCCATTTACTCTTACTGAATGCTGTAAAGTACTAATAGTGCATTGTTCAGAAAAGATACCTACATCTAAATTTAAGACAGCAGTACAATCTACAGCAACTGAGAGGTTTTTGTGTTCCATATATTTGCTCCAGTTTGAAATTCTTTACAGGAGCTAAAGCTAAAACAATGATATCTAACCATGGAAGTTCACATGTATTTTTAAAAACGTTCTTGTTATTTCCTCCTCGACAATATACCGTACATTCATTTTACAGAAGGAACAATAATTCTGCATTCCCTACTGCAATGCTGGGTGACAATTATTGTAGTTGTCATTTCTATTTATAGTTTATCTAATAACAAAGCGTATTTCATCTTGTTAATTTTCTGCAGTTCTAGTGCTATGCTAAGTTTCTGTCATACCTCTTAAACTTTTAGTGCAAGAAATCTGGACAAAGCCTGACAAAATGGAGGGGGACAAAGATCCAAAAATAGGGACATATTTTAAATATTTCTCTTATAAACCTTAGAAAGTCACTAGAGTAACAGGGTTTGTTTTAACATAAATTTTCTGAAAGATTTGAAGTCTGAAACTCATATGCATGTCATTATTTAGTGATTTCATTTCTCCGTTCATCTCTGTTCATCCAAGAGATTTGTCAAGGAAAGACAAATTTTATGAGGAACAGACCAAAAATATGAGGCAAAATCTGGACATTCTGCAAAAATCTGGACAGTTGAGAGGTATGTGTTGTTAACTGACTGAAAAGGTACACTCTTTCCAATGATACAATGTAGGCACATTCAGTAAATACATCAGAACACTAAAAGGAATTTAAAAAATGATCAAAAGTATATGCTTAATATACAAGAGTGAAATAGTACTTGAAGTATACCTGACACACAGAATGTAGGCACATTCAGTAAATACATCAGAACACTAAAAGGAATTAAAAAAATGATCAAAAGTATATGCTTAATATACAAGAGTGAAATAGTACTTGAAGTATACCTGACACACAGAAATATATATATTTTTTCATAATAAATACAAACTAAACCTGAATAGCATATGCCAACTATACGTCTCTATTTGCATATTACATACAGCAAATACCTCAGTCATGTGTATTTATAAATTACATAAATCCACTCACTTTTGTGTCTCTTGTCTGTATATTACGTTTCTCATAGCTTGCACACTTTTATGGTTTAGTACCCCTTACTGGATCTAATTAATATTGTGCATGTTCATTCCTTCTTAACAGATTCCAGAATCAACCAGGTTTCCTTTTTGCTAAATGTACAAATTGTGTGTATGTGCACGCAGTGTGTTCTGAAGCATATTTTACATTCCGCTCACTGTAAAACAAATAAACTACCTGATATGAGAAGGTATTTTATACATGCCAGAGTCACCCTTTTATCATAAGGGAAAAAAATCCCATTTCATTTTTTTATAACTGTTTTCTAATTTTTACTTAAAAGTCTTATCAACTGGGTTTGAGTGGTAAACAATATAAAGGCCCCAAATCCAAAAGACTTGCTCTCAGTGTAAGTGACCGCTTATGCTGACAGTAGCCTGAGGGCAGGTGTTTCGGAATCTGGTCTGTGTAGTAAGCCTGTTTGTAGACAGTCCTTATCCAAAATAAGTCACTTACACTGAAAGTAGGTCTTTTAGAATCAGTGCAGGTTTAACACTGAGAGCAACTGTTTTGGAATCTCAACCAAAATGTATTTTGCACTTTTTACCTTTATGTTTTTTTTTTATAAGAAGCATGATATGATGAAGTTTTTTTCTAAATTATAAACACCAAAAATATATTTTTGAAAAATAAGTTTCATTCCCGGGTATCCAAATGCAGCACATCACTAATCTTTATATGTGTGCTTATTATTTTATTCTATTTTGTGTAGTGATTCCCCATCCTTTCATCATAGCTGCATAAATTAATTTTGTTGCCCCCAGTGTTTGCAAGTACCTTTAACTGATGTCCCTTTCTTCATCTTTTGGAGCCAAGTATGTGTTTATTATATAACCACACTATTCATATAAAGCTTATACTTTACTGCTGCCTGGCTATTTTGACCTCCTGGTATAAAGAATAATGCCACTAAATAAGTTTCCTTAAAGAGGAAGGTGGCACCTTTAGTTAAGTGTCCGCTTAATCCAAGTTTGCATTTTGCTATACCAAGTACCCACATTCTGCTATACATATTATATCCTGAACAGCTAACCCAACCCATTTAAAGAGAGGTTCACTGTAATGGTAGGCTCCTTTCAAACAGGTGCCATTTTTCTAAAGGCTCTAAGTAGGGGACATGTGACATCACCAAACACAAATCTGCCGGTATCTGCATATCCTGTGTCCATTCTGCATGCTGCCATAACATACCACTATCTTTGCCTCTAGATTTCATGCCAGATATAACCATTTTTCAGGGGATATAAGAGCAACCACATCTTTTGGATTTATTTTGTTATTCACCAACACTTTTCATCTGTAACCCAGGATAGAAGGACGAGGGTAAATGCAGTATATATTTATGTGTATGTGTGTGTGTTTGAGTGTATGGAAGTCAGTACTGAACTTTAGACCTTCAGCTTCAAGACAAAAGCTTCAATCACTGAACCACTATGTTCTGCAATAATTTGACTGCTTCTATGATGGAGTCTCTAGTATCACAGGTTGAAATACAACCACTGCAGTACCAGAGAGGTCTAATTATGTGCATTTTAACATCAGTGAATGTTTTATGTGCCTGCAATAACCAGTGACTTTGAGGCTGTTGAAATAATGGTTTATATCAATGGCTGGTCATAATAAGGCAGTGATGACAAATCATTTGTTCTACTACAACTGGACCAGTTCCACAACTATACAAATACACACACACACACACACACACACACACACACACACACACACACACACACACTGGAATTAGTCAAAATGCCAGCAGATCAACTTCATTTTAAAGGGTGTTATACCCATTTCCCCAATACACAAGACACTAGAGGTGTTACATAGAGTAAGGTTGATGGGAGGGTCTGGAAGAGTAGCCCTCTACTCGCCTAGGGTGAGAATAAGGTGACCTACAGTATTTCAACTAACAGACCTACATTAATATATATTGCTTTTTAATAAATTGCTTTCTCACTGAATCACAAATTAATGAAAAAATTGGTACTTACGTATTATCGCAACCAGATTTTCATGCTGCTATAACTGACATAAAATTGAAGAATGGATGTTTGGGTTTGCCTTGTAAGGTCTGTCTAGTTTGTGTTTTACAAGTAAGGTCAGACATTTTTAAGTTTTAATGGAAGGCTGGGTTGTAAACAGAGGGCTTGGGAAAGCAGACACCATTTTCTTCCGCTGCTGCTTCTTCACCGACTCTGGTGGCTTGACTGGAGAAACTAGCTCCAGTGTCTGTGCCCTTTTACATACATCAAAACATTCAATAGGAAGCAAAGACAATAGAGAGGATTTTCAAGTAGAAACAATGGCAGTACTGCAAAATCTTTTGAATCTGCTAACTTCCTTTCATTCCCCTAATGATAGTCTCACTTTGG
>NC_056743.1:886937387-886942387 GCF_019279795.1 Protopterus annectens | reverse complement strand
CATGTATTCATTATTATAGTTTTTGCACTCTAACAACTTGCATCTTTAAAGTATAGTCATATTCCTTTATCCTTCTAACTACAATACTGAACACTTTCCTGGATATCTATCTAATATTCAATACACAGGAACATGTATCATGGAACACACACAGACACAGACACAGACACACACAGACACACACACACACACACACACACACACACACACACACACACACACACACACACACACACACACACCCCTTTCTCTTGGTTTCAACTCTCATTTGCCTGGGATATAAGCTGGATATATCCTTCCGTCTTCCACTTAAGTTTCCAAAAACACTCCAGTTTTCAGAACTATATATTATTCTTATTTGCCCTTCAACCTTCTAGGACTATACATCTTCATCTACAAATTTCTCCTTTACTATTCATGTCCTCTTATTACTATTCACCATAAACCTTTATTCAAGAATATGAGCTCCCCAGCCTCACCCAAAAAATCTGTGTCACAAACAGGCGACTATGACTATTAAAGTGCCCCCTAACAATTTACTGCTGAAAATTCCATCCAGCCTCCTCAGAGCACTCTCTTCTTTGTACACTTCTCCTACTTTTGTCTTCATTTTCTTTATTCCACATTACATAAATCAGTGCCCAAGTCCCATAGTTTTTAATTACCAGGCTATCAATTTAACCTTAGTCCTGAGGACAGTGTATTTATTAAAACATACCATCCAATCCATACAGGTTTTCTCACTCTACACACTTGCAACTGTTTTTTTTTAATTTTTTTTGTTCTTGCGCAATTTATCATCAGTCCGCGTGTCCATACTTCTATCAGTATATCAGCTTATCTACCCATCAACCCATACCTCCAACCTCTTAGCACAAGAAATCTGGACAAAACCTTTGATAATGGGGGGAACAGGGGCCCAAAAATAAGGACACATTTTAAATATTGCTCTTATGCACTTAGAATGTTGCTAAAACAACATACTTTGTGTTAGCATGCATTTTCTGAATGATATGAAATCTGAAACGCAAATGCCTGGCATTATTTAGTGACTTGAACTCTGAGATCATCCCAATGATTTGTTGAAAAAGCACAATTTTATGAGGAACAGACCAAAAATCTGAGGCAAAAATCTGTACAGTTGAAAGGTATGCATCAGCCTAATCAAAAGAGGATAAGGGAGCTTTATCATCATTTCTTTTACAGCAAAGATTTTGCAAACACTCAACATGGCCATGCTCTCCAGTCCAATAAAGCACAGTTAGCATGACTGGCATACATTTTGTACATTTTACCAGAGACATTTAGTACCTGGTAGTGTTTTCCAGTCTGGCAGCCCTCAGCTCTAAGTGTTTAGGAGTAAAAGAAATGCTAGGTCCATTCCCTTTCTCACTAGCAGTCCTCATAAACAGAGTGCTATAGCCAGGTGCTTTTCAGCTAGCCCTCCTTACCTTTGGAGCAAGTATCTAGGTTGTTTTCTTGTTTCCTATTTGACTGGCACTCCTTACCTCTGGAGCAAGTGCCCAGGCCACTTTCTCCTCTTCTGTGCTCCTCAAATGAGGAACAGAAAAAAATGTCTGTTCCATAATCTGATACAGCTTATATTAGTCATCCTTCAGTTATTCATGAATACAAGTAAATTACTACTGATTGATATACCTCTTAACTGTCCAGATTTTTGACACATATTTTTGATCTGTTTCTCATAAATGTTTAGTTTTCTGGCAAATTATTGATGATGGAAGTCAGAAAATAATGAAAGGCTTTTGAGTTTCAGGCTTCATACCCTTCAATAAAGTCATGCTAACGGAAAACTTGTTATCCTATCAACTTTCTAAGTTAAAGTAATGTTTAAAACATGCCCTAATTTTTGGGCCTTTGTCCCGCCAGTATTTCTGGCTATGTCCCGATTTCTTGCTGTAAGAGGTTGAGAGGTATGCTAACAAATTGGTATCTCCAATCTTGTCCCCTAATGCCTTGCACCCCCCCCCAACTTTGTCACTACATTTTACATCTTACACATTCTACTTACAGCCATAATCAATCACCACAAACATGATGTGACCTTCAGGACCAAGCAACTGCTGTGGTTAGAGCAACTAATCTTTTATTTATAGCTAAATGTTGACGGAAATATCCTTAAAATAGTTGTCAGCAGGAACACCAGCACTTCCTCTTGCTGTTCCCCACTAAACATATTAATCGCCACCTCTTATTACTCTCATTAATATGAATATAATTAATATTATTATTATTATTATTATTATTAATATTAATAATATTATTATTAATATTATTAATATTCCCCACATTTGGAAAGCATTGGAAACAACTTATGAAAGAGTCTACAATTTAGTTTTAGAACTGTCAAATACTGTGCTATTTAAAAGTGTGTTTATTGAAACACAGTTAACACAAATCTGCTACTCACAAGCAGCAATCTCCTCATTTTATTATACACCCACACTCATTTTCAATAAATAGCTGCTAGTAACTTTAATACCAACATTTTCACATGGCTAAGCTACACGGTACTCTGTGCTTGTATAATAAATGTATAATATTATAGTTTCCCTTCACCATTTTCAACAATCTCTATAACCAGATTCATTATCAGCTCTATCAATTACACTTTAATGGCTTCAGGCATTAATTTCCCTTCTTCCTTGAAAACCAGTTGATCCTTCATTATATGCCCTCTCAGATTTAATAGCAATCTCTTTCATACTACTACAGTCAAATGTTTTTTCAGTAACCACAATCTTCATAAAAAGGGAGAAACACAGAACATACATTTACATGTACACATTTTCTTTTAGTTTTATTTCCATAGTTAATATTTTAGCATAATCTGCACCATTTGTTCCATCTATAAGACTGTTCCATTATACAAGCAATACTCTATAATGCTCGTTCAAATATATATATAAATATATTGACAAATATGGTTAATACTTATTTCTAATTTCTAAACAAATTCAGTGGATGTCATCCTAAGTCACAGTAAATAAAAAAACAGTTAACTAACAGAAAAGAATATACTGCACATATATTTTAAGCCTTTAAAACTAAGATAACATAATATTTTAGAGGACTGCAGAATCATATTTTTCACCATTTTCTGTGATATCTAAACAGTGGCAATAAGCATCATCTCAAAACCTAGTGATACAATTGTTTTTTTCAGTGGTATTACTTTTCTAACTATAGGGTGGAAAAATAGTTATTTACCAGGCACGTGGGCCATAATTTACCCTTTCACAATGCTGCACTTGGTGAACATTCTGGCAAACATCAACATTTTATTGAAAATGCCCCTGTTATGTAGTCTATGCAATTTAGCATCTCATGTCTCTCCAGCCATGCTCAAGGGAGTGCACATAGACACTTGTCTTTTTATCCCCTAAATCTATATTCTCTTCCCATGTATTAGATATTTCTTCAGCAGCATCAGTATAACAGTCACCATTTCCTCTTGTTCTGTTTGTAGCAGTAATGGTGGCTCATCTACTTTTGCTGTTGATTCATTACTCTTTGGTACACTGAAAGCCACTCAGAATAACTAACTTTTTCTTTACAACTTAATGTTTTTAATTATTAGAATTATTGAGCAAAATAAGGAGGGAAGCAACGTCAGCAAACTCCCCAAAAGTTCCAGAGATATGAGTTTTTATTGAAGAATAAACCAAATTAAGAATCAATTAAATAAATAATTCAAGTAGTCTAATAATCGTAGCACAGGAAAACGTAAAGGATTTAGACCTCATGACAGTCAATGAAACAGATTTCATCCACTTCTGAATGTAAGATTTTCTTGTATTAGGATTCCTAGCTTCTTTTAAAGTATTTGCAACTTGAATAGAAACTGAGCTGCTGTTAAGAATCATCATTCTGTCTTCCATGCTGCTAGATTTAGAGTGGGATGTAAGACTTTGCATCAATGTTTTGTTAATAAGAATTTGTGCAGACATAATGGTCATGGCAGAAGAATAAAAAAAAAATTAGCAAAAAATTCCACATTTTCCTGCAAAAAGGGAACTATCAGAATTAGACTGGTCTTGTTTTATTTTTGCATTACTTTCTGAATCAGAGGAAAAGGAAGGATAGCATACATTAAGTTTTTGGCTGATGTGATTGAGAAAACGTATAGCTTCTAAACGTGTCCTATCTGAAAACTGTCCTAGAAGGTTGTTAAGGCCCTTTTACTTCTACCATTCTGTGGTGAAGTGACTTTCCTGTTGAGACAAGCTACTTTGCCTCAAGAGGTGAATAAAGTGAGCTGCTCAAGCATAACTCAAAATCTGTTGCTGGATACTAGACTTTGGATGGAGGAGCAGTATAATTTCCATGCATGACTTCTCCAGATCTGTCCACTTTAGGAATTCCTTTTTTATTTACTGCATAACCGAAATCATCTACAGTCTAGTTCCATAAATACATTTATTTTTGTCAACAGGCTAGGGGACTGGTCACCAGACCCTTTCCAGCCACAACTAGAGCTTAGATTTGAGCAGTTTAATAGCGACAGCCTAGATCTGGTGATTTGCAGGGATATTATACAACATTATGTGCACAGAGCAGTATTTGATGAGTACTGAGGATGTACGTGACAGCTAGACATTTCACAATTAGAAAAGAATCACATACATGTTAAGTTTTACGTTTTACAGACAGAAGTGTACAAGATAAGTATTTGGTAGGTACATGTATATATATATATATATGGGTCTGCTTTACATGGTCAACTCCAGAAAGTCAACTTTCATATGGCCGAGACCATATGATCGACTTTCAAAAAGCTGGCCATGTAAAATAAACACACAGCACACACCGAACAATTACTTTTAAACTGTTAGCGGGGGGGCAAGCCCCCCTGCACCCCCCCTCGTAACTTAAATATACCAACTCCAAGATCGCACTACAGTGCGGAAGAGGACATTTTCCCATTCCGCACTGTACGGAGATAGCGGTTCCCCATGGTCGGCTTTTCGAAAGTCAAT
>NC_056743.1:886797387-886934887 GCF_019279795.1 Protopterus annectens | reverse complement strand
GCATTTGCTTAGGAAATTCCCGGTGATAAAGTTCAAAATTCCCTGCTTTGGGCACTGTAGTTTGAAACTTAACACTATATGACAAAAATAAGTTATCAAGTTCATAAACAAAACTTTTACTAGATTGCCTGCAGAATCAAAATTTGCACTGTTCATTGATGCAATTTCCCTTACATATATTGTTCTATTTTTATTATAGCAAACTTTAAAGTGCTGGCTATTAGCTTAAAAATATCATTTAAGTCAATTAAAATTGCTGAACATTTAGCTAATTTTAATTTAACTTTAGATTAAACAAGGTTTATAATATTCCCAGCTCTAACAAATCAGCTAACGAATGTGATTTTTTTCTGGAATGTTATAGGACTGATGAAATGGCAGGTATGAATTAGAGTCTGACACTCTTAAAATGGTAATGCTCTTTTTTTTTTTTTTAACTGCGACAACAGTCAATGCATGGTGTGAATGTAATCCTTATCCTGCAGCCATTTTTAAACTTCAGTGTAAAGAAATAAAACCCTTTTATCCTCCTTTTCTGTTGACACTTGCTATTATTCTTATTCCCTCCATGACCAGACCAAATTCAGCACACTGGACACCATGCTATGTGCAGGCAAGCACAACCGGCTATAATAGCCACTCATAGGTTCATAGGTAAGTTCTGGGCTAGCTGCCCTGTGGGCCATTATAAGGATGACAGATTTCCCTTTTTGTGCTTGAAATAACCTATCCCATTAGGATTTAGACTGGTCTCATGCACCCCATGGTCAATAACTATATATTATCCCTAGTGAGAATAACGGGGATCATGCAGTAAATAATTTGAGGGGACCCGCACATGGGATAAAGCATTTATGATCTGCTTCTGTCCATTAGTAATACAGGGGACATTTATGGGGTACATTTTCTATTTGTTATCCATAGATCCATGTTACACTTGAATGTGGACAGTGATAAGATTCATTTTGCATGGATGGGGAGTCTGTTCCAGAGAAAGGGTATCCTCTGTGAGATAAAACTGTCTCTCCAAACCATGCTGTTGATGTAGCAAGAAGAGGTTTAGATCCCTAAACAAGTGCATTTCTTACACAATTTGACTTGCTTACATGCAATAAATCCATCGGCACTTGGTTGGAGGGTGCCTTACATGCCAGACACAGGTCACCTCTTAGCAGTCTGTAGGATGCAGAGTACAGTGACAGAGCTTTGAGTCAGTCCATGTAGGAGATGTTGTTTAGACCTTGTATACATCTTTGTTGGCATTCCAGTAGTTGCCTATGTCTGGACAGACACATTCCAAAGCGGGCATTATATTCAATGACTAGCCTAATGACGCCTGAGTAAAGGACAATATAACATCCCTAGATCTAAAGCAATCCCTTTGTTTATAAGCTGTGCAATATAGGGCAACTTTCTTATGACAATGGACATGTGTTGATTGAAAGTTAGGTCACTGTCCACATAAGTTCCCAAATCCTGAACAACTGTGTCAACTCTTAAGGACATTACTTCCCTGGGGTAGATGACTTCCAAAATTTTTTTTTTTAATTTAGTTCCAGTACATTGTTTTGGCACCATTTATTTATTTGGGACAAACCTTCCTTTAGCATGGCAAAATCATCTGTGGATTCACTGACTGTTCCTAGCTTGCAGTCATCTGTAAACTTAGTGAGCCAGAGCCCTTTGGTATTGGCTTCTACCTCAGAGAAGTAGATACCAAACAGGAGAGGTAACAGCACAGAACCTTGGGGGACTCCACTGGTGACTGGTCTCTTTGTGATGTTAACTTCTCCTGTTTTGATTTTCTGCATCTTATATTTAAGCCAACTATCAATACAATGGGTGGCAGGCATTTATTCTCAGTTTATTTAGCTTTTCTGCTATGCTTGAGTGTGGAAATCATGTCAAAAGCATTGGTCAGGTCACAGCTATGTGGTGAGTACTATTTTACCTTCGTCCACTGCTTTGGTGACTTTTACAAAAAGTCCACCAAGCTGAGTAAGCTTGACCACCGGTTGACAAATCCACACTGAGACAAGTCCAGTTTTTGGAGGATGTTCTGTCTGAAGTCACTGTTGCAGTACTCCTGACGTATAGGTTGTCACAGCTAACCTCTAGCTCGGGTATCAGAGCTTTATCTTCCCAAGGTCAAATGCCTGATGCATGACCTCAGCTCATATGCATTGGAGTATATAGAAGGACATACAAACATGGATCCCCAAACTATCTCACCACCAGCCCAAACACAGGCTGTGCATCTATTAGACTGATCACTGTTTGGTCATTGGTACTTTGCTTCCACCATTTATCCAGATAAGTGCGCCATTAGGGAGCCTTCCTTTTTACTTACAATATTTTGTTTAATGTTTTTAAATGTCAGCTAGGAGGGGTAAGTACAATTGCAGCAGGCAGATTCCATACAAGGACTTGAATACCAAGTGTATATTTTACCTAGACCTGGAACACAATCACAAATTTTGCTCAATCTGTCAGGCATTCATTCCCAAAACCCTTAGGTCAAGGCTTCCCACTCTGAACACTTTTCTAGAGACTCAACATTTTAAATGCTTGGCCCACTCCAAGATGTCTGACTCCACTTCATCAGATATCCCTCTGCTGCCAAAGAAAACAACTAAAGAAGCCCCAGACAGATCGACAGTCCAATGTTTCTGATTCCAACATTGCTGCTGAGGTTTTAGAACCCACAGTGCATTAGGTTAATTCTCAGTTGCCTGCAGTGTGGCTCCTGGGGCCTTGCAGACCACATCTCATCATTTCAAAGGGACCACATGGCATCCCACAGATTTTAGTCACAGCAGAGATTCCAGGCCCTTTAATAGACAGAGTGCTGAACCTGTGCAACTCATCTAGGCAGAAGTCATGCCTAAAAAGAAAAAGCAGAAAACTAGGCATGTGACCTCTCCTACAGCATCTGGGGAAAAGGAGTGGACAGACTTCTTACAGGGGTTGTTAAAAGCTATTATGTCTTTAAAACTTCCCTCCTTTGAGTCTCCACAACCACAGGCTACTCCTCAAAAACCTACCGTGGTTTCCTCTTCCTCTGAAGAACAAGACTACAACTGTGACCATTCTCTGGACCATTCCTCTCAGCTGTATTCTCTAGGCCAAATCTCTTCCAATGAAGAGGGCTTTCTATCACTAGATTACCTATTAAGGAAGCTTACTTTGAAGAGACTATACAGAACATGATGAAACACTTTGAAGAGACTATACAGAACATGATGAAACACTTTGAGTGGCAATCCACTCAGACCTCTGATGCTCAAAAAAGGGATTACAGCCTCTTGAAGATGGGTACCCCTGCCCCTTCTCCAGTCCCACCTGTCCTTGAGGCTTTCCAGGATGCCTTTTTTCCAGCTCTTCTGCACCTGATTGTCAATCACCAGCTCCTAAAAGACCAGATAGGTTTTACAAGATGCCTGATGACCTAAAATATTTATAGAAGAATCCAGTGGCAGACACCTCTGCAGTATCCCTCTCTTTAGATAAGCCATCTAGGTTCCTGCCCAGTGCTAATTCCCTACATATGGATAAAGATAGTAGGGTTATGGATAGATGGGAAAAGAAGGTTTCACCTCTGCTTCCCTTGGTTTTCAGGCAATTAACTTACAAATTCAAATAAAGTTCTTAACCTCTGTCATGCATTCTTTAAACAGAGTTATACTGGTCCCCCTACAGCACAGTCTAAGCATCATATGCAGAGTGTACTATAACAGGGCCACTCAAATAGCCAGACACAGCATTCAGTGCAGTTACACTGCTGTGGATGCTTCTCCTAGGACAGCTGCCACAGGAACTGTTATTCACAGTCAGCCTATACACCAGGATTTTTAATCAAAATTTTAGACTCTCCCTTAGACAAAGACTTAATGCCAGCCCATTCAAAACTCTACAGGACCAAGGTAAAAGCATGAAAGGCTGCAGATAGATTCCACTCTTCACAGTTCCTAGTTACCCATAGGAGCTACCCAGCTTACATTAGATGGAATTCTGGACAGCTCAAAAACAAAGGAAACTCCCTAGGAAAAGGTACTCTGAAAACCCATAGGGAACATCCAGTGGGGAGGACTCCCTTAGGAAGCAAAAATATGTGACTACCTTTGCAGCACCTCTCCCCTTGCCCTCAGCCCCCCCCCCATTACCCCTTTTTCTCAAAGACGGTCACTCTGGTGGGAAGTAAGTACCACAGACAAGAGGGTCAGTCACCAAGGATGATTATGCCATACCTTGGGAAAGTACTTCCCCTATGAAATGTATGCCACAACCTTCACAAAACCAAATATCTCTTTTGGTCTTCATTATACAAGATCTCTTGTATCATGGCACCATTGAGCAAGTTGCAAAGGACTTCATAGGAAAAGGGTTTTACTCCAGGAGGTTTCTAGTCTCAAGGAAAGAAAGGCAGTGAAGACCCATTCTAGACCTGTCTCTCCACCAGTGGAAGCTGGTGACTTCAAATCCAAGGGGGCTGCAGGAGACAGCTGAATGGGTGTGCCCAAACAAAAGGGGTGGAGCTATGCTAAAAACTGCAAAAACTGGGACTTTAATTAAATACACTGCCCTGGGTGCCAAACCATCATTATGAGAGCCCAATCAAGACAAAATGAATTGTAGAAGAAAAAAATATTTCAATGCATTGGCAACATGACAGCTTACTTAATATCTAGATGGAAACAAAAAGGCTGTGAGGCATGAAAAAATAAATTACTTTTTAAATACATTACTGGAATGGCAGTCAAATAAAGTATAAAAAAACAAGCAGCACTCATCTCAAACCACTTCTCCGTGCACTGCAGTTCTAATTATAATTTATATTCAGCTTTTAAAAAGTACCAAGTAACATGCTGAAAGTAGCAATCTCTGTGATACCCCCCTACTTGTAAAAATGTTTCTTATCCAAAAAAGACCTGCTGCCTAACAATTATCTTCTTGTTTCATGGGGAAAACAGGATCAAAGTAAAAAATGAACAGCAGACAAGAAACAAGCTCAAGATAAATTGCTTAAAGGATTACTGCACAGGTTATGGACCACACATGATAGATTCACATTTTGTTTAGTTTATGGGTAAAGCCTGCAAAGATGACTGCAAGTCTCCAACAAATGTAATGAGCTTCTGAAAATACTGTAATCCTGTCCATTATTGCAAATACTGTCATATGCATTTCAATACCTAAGGCTTATAGGCTATCTAGTTATGTAAATATTCTCTGTATGGCAACAAAAAGGCTATCAGTGATGGAAAATTCTTTAACAGTATGCTTATTAAAGCTTACTTGCATCATACGGTCTCAGACAAGCTTATCTGATGGTCATTAAAGCATTGCTACTTAAACACAGAGCAACAGGCACTGCAACAACATGTATTTTCTGAATAAGAAGAAGCATAAATCAAAAGTATAAAAATATGACAGAAAGCCAGAACACTCTGCAAAATCAAGGACAGATGAAAAGCTACTGCAGTACTTGTGTCTACCTTGGATGGGGGGATACTCTACACACTTACACTGCATAACTGCTCCTTGCCTTGCTTGGACACATCCAGAGTCACTACGTGGGGTGCAACAAGTATGTCACAATTTGAAATGTCTCTAACTGACGGTGATGGCCCTGATCCATTTGTCATACCTATCAGCCTCAGAGCAAGAAATCTGGACAAAGCCATAAACAGAAATGGAACAAAGGCCCAAAAATAAGGACAATTTTTAAATATTGCTCTTATAAACTTAGAAAGATAATACAATAGTAGGTCTTGCATTAGTATGAATTTTCTGAAGGGTATGAAATCTGAAACTCAAATGTCTGTCATTATTTTCTAATTTAATGATTTGCCACTAATTTGCCAGAAAAACACAATTTTATGAAAAATGAACCGAAAATGTGATGCAAAAATATAAGACAGCCACATAATACAGCTGGGAACCTGTCAAAGAAGCGGCACTTTTTTAATATTAGTACTGTTAACTTGAGCAGCTGACAAAATAAGAGAATGTACAGGCATTTCTAAAATTAAAAGTAATCTTTAACTCTAATCATTACAATTATTTATTAATTGTAAACCCTCCACATTTTCTTCCAAATTTGCCAATTTTGCGGAGGAATTATTAGGGGGAGAGCAACATTTTGAGCCAAAATCGGGGACAGTTGAGAGGTTTGGATATACCTAATTGTATAAAATTATTTATTTGCATGTACCTCTCAACCTCTTAATGCAGGAAATCTGGACAAGGCCAAATATATTGGGGGAACATACAAACAGTACTAAATCTGCTCTTGTATAAACTTAGACAGTTGACAGAAGAACAGGTCTTGCATTTTTCTGAAGGGTATGAAGTCTAAAACTCAATGTCTATCACTATTTAGTGACTTCATTACTAAATGATTTGCCAGAAAACCACACATTTTATGAGGAACAAACCAGAAATAAGAAGCAAAAATCTATTCATTCTGCAAAAATCTGGACAGTTAAGAGGTATAGTTCAGCTGGGGCTGTCTGAGTTTGCCACCCTTTCCCCCTCATAAAATCATGGTCAAATGGGGCCTCCCCCTGCAGCTATTCCAATGTCCCATTACTTAGCTATTTCACCCCATTTACCATAAACACTGTAATGTGCTTAGTGCTTTACTTCTATGATGATTTGGATTTTATTTACAAGTTTTAGTTTATATTTTACAGCACAAACACTAATAGACATCTGCTAAAGCAATGCAGTCTCACAATGAAAATAGACTTGGCATTAAAACTTCTCTGCCCTTGAAACTCACATTCATTGAAACCCACATTCAAAGAAAATACATCTGGCCTAGGTATAGGTTAACATCACCCTCTCTAAAATGGTCAACAATTCTGTCAATAATAAAAAAACAAGAATTTATTAAAACCCTCACATTTCACTGAATGATTATAAAGTGCACTTTCCTTCTTACTTTTTTAATGTTCCTTACATGCTCTATTATTCTTTATTTCAGTTTTCTAGTGGTTTACCCACCTATAACCTAACTTATACCTAGAGAATTTGGAGTTAGAATGGCAATTGAGGACAGACGCCACTATATCTCCAGGTATTAATGATAATATATCATTAAGCTCTGTACTGAAGTTAAGAGCATTGCAGGTTTAAGTAATGTCTCTTTTATAATAACACTCCCCCCCCCTTTTTGTAATGTCACATATGCAGGTTTAAAATACATATATGTTTCTTTGGTACACTTCTATTAGTCAAGTTTTTTAACTTAACTTATTTATTTATAGCAGGATTTGCACATATTTATGTATATTTATATTCATTTGTGCGTGGTTATATATATTTTTATTTAGTCATCTAGTTATTTAATATTATAGTACATTTATTAGTGTGTTCCATTATTTTTAACTATATTTTCTTAAGAATTAATTGGCACAACATTTTATAATGGTAGTGGGCGTGTTGTATTTTAGAGTTGTATAAATGTAGAGTTTTTTTTGTGTTAATTCACTCAGATGATGCCCTATGGATATAGGGTGAAAGTGTTTAGTCTGTGAATAAACAGTTCTTTTGTTCTCCTTCCTACCAGTTTGTGGATTACTCAGCATTTTGACACTTTTCTTTTTTGTTTTATATCTACAAATAAAGTGCCTGTTGCCCTTGAGGAATGAATTGCCTATGTTACATAAAAAAAAATGATAAGCTAGTAATATTGCAATAGGGAATGGATGGCAAACTGATAATATGTTCATCTTTAGTAGGCATCTCCGCCAAAGAGGACATTCTCAGGACTGCAGCATCCACCCCCTTTAAAAGTACAACACAGTACAGTATCTGCAATGCATCTATATGCTGTGGGAGTAGAATCAACAGCCTTCTGCATCAAAAGCAAGTACACTACCTGTTGTACTATTAACAATGCAAGCAGACTCAGCATAAGCAACAGTAAACTTCTCTTCAAGCTCTCAGCTCCTTGTAAAATCCACTCAACAAACAACTGTATCTCTTAACTTTGAAGCACAAGAAATCTGGAAAAAGCTAAAATGTATTGGGGAGGGGGACAAAAGCCCAAAATCTAGGGACACATTTTAAACATTGCTTGTATAATCTTGGAAAGTTGCTAGAATAAAATGCTGTGTTACCACCATGCATTTCACTGCCATGTCTTGAACCCATGACCCTGTGCACTACAGTCAGAGCAACATACTACTATGCCAAATCAGCTGTTTCTTGAAAGACAGGTAGACTGAAACTGAAATGGCTATCATTTAGTGAGTTCAGTTCTCACCATAGCTCTCAACCTATTAGCACAAAACACCTAGACAAAGCCAATAATGGGTGAATACAGCCCCCAAACATATTCAGTGAATTCTGTTCTCACCATAGCTCTCAAACTCTTAGCACAAAAAACCTGGACAAAGACAATAATGGGGGATTACAGCCCAGAAAATAGGGACAAATTTCAAATATTGATCTTATAAACAGAAAATTGCTAGAATAAAAGGCTTTGTGTTACCATGTACTTTCAGAAGAATATGAAGACTGAAATTCAAATGCCTGTCATTATTTAGTGAATTCAAAATCCAGAAAACCACAGATTTTATGAGGAACAGAACAGAACAAAAATATGAGGCAAAAATTTCACAAGTGGTGGTGGGTAGGGAATTCAAGCTCTTGCTACCTGCTTCCAAGGTACAGGGTTTGAGTCTAGCCACCAACTATATTTCCTGAATTCTCTCTAGCCACCAGGTTTATTTAACTGGGGCATTCTACACAGACACACACACAGACACACACACACCCTGAGTCAGCTTCAAAGGAGTACAGGTTTCAAAAGCCCTTTGTTACATTCCTACAGCAGCAGAAAAAAGCCTAGTACAAGTTTCAAAAGCTCTTCATTAAATCAGCAAGGAGTTCAGTTGCTTCAAAAAAGCCCTGCGAGAGCAAAGTCCTTCCTCTTCCCAGGAGAGCAAGCTACCCAGCCTGCAGGCGTTGCAGTCTGATCCCTTTCCAGTCTATGCAGTTGTAACTGCATAGACTTCTGGGATCTCTGTTGTCTGAATGCTGTCTTCCTAATCCGGACGGGTTCACCATCAGTCCAGATTCCTGTGCGCATGCTCTGGACTAGTTCACCAGCAGTCCAGATTCCAGGAATGCAGCGTACATGGATGCATGAAGTTCCGGGACTCACGTTTGTTTGTTTTTTTTTTTTATTTTATTTTTCTTTTTTTCTTTTTATTTTAATGTCATTTTATTTTCTTTTACAGCTGGGGGGTGCTACAGTCCTGCAGTCCAGTAGCAAGAGCTGCCCCTGCTCTCCACTAACTTGAAAGTATCTTCTTTAAAAATACTCTCTCTTTCACATTCTTCTGCCTTTAATCCTCCCACAGACTTTCTTAGTGTCACTAGATCTGAGGGACGCCTACTTACACACACCCATTTATCCTTCTTAGAGGAGATTCCTGTGGCATCTTGCATTATCAATTTACTGTTCATCTATTTGTCTTTTTACCGTACCAAGAGTGTTCACAATGTATCTAGCTCCAGTAGTAGCCTTCTGTCACACTCAGGGAATCCACATTTTGCTATCCCTAGGCAACCTAATGATCCAGATTCTCTCTCTAGAAATTATTCTTCAGCATCTACATTTAACTCTCCAACTTCTAACAGGTCTGGGTTTCACTATAAACTAAAAAAAACTCCCACCTGATCCCTACACAGGATCTGAGTTTCCTGGGGTGCAGACTGGACACAAAATGCATGCCTTCCTCCCCCAGGAGAAAGTTCACAGTCTGTCCATTTTTTCCAAATTCTCTGCTCCACAAACAATTGCTCAGCAAGGGAGATGTTAAGTACTTTGGGATTCATGGCAGCAACCATCCCTATGTTCTTTCTGGCCAGACTTTACATAAAAAAAAATCCAGTTGTACCTGACATCTGTGTAGTCCCAGAGCTGTCACCATTTGGACACCCTAATTCACCTCCTCCCTTGTCTCAAAAAGGAGCTGCATTGGTAGAAAGGACAGGTCAACCCAGGACTGCCATTCACATCACCTTCTCCTCTTCAACAGGTTCACACAGATAACTCAGATGATGCTTGGGAGACATGGACAGGATCACACTGAATGCAGGAGAAATGGTAACCTCAGTTCCTGAAGGAACATTTCAGTATTAATAAAATGAAGGCTCTTCTGCAAAATCTTCAGATTTTCACCCACCTCTGGAAACAGAGACCACTGCTAGTGTACTCAGACAACACCACAGTCATGTGGTATGTAAACAAATGGGATGGCACCAGGTCTTACTAAATGTGCAGATTAGCACAGGAGGTATGGAACATGGCAACCCAAATGGACATAACATTCACAGCCGCATATGTCCCTTCAAAGAATAATGTGCTAGGAGACTCCTTAAGCCACTCCGTGGAGGACTTCTCATGAATGGACTTTGAACACAGAGCTTTTCCAGATGAGCATCCTTTAGTGGGGCACCCTTCAGACAGACATCTTTGTGTCACAAACCAACAATCAGCTCCCCCAGTTCTGCATCAGGGACCCTTGTGCCACAGCCTGGAGGAAGATGCCTTTTACTTCTAGTGTACAGAAAATTTCCCCTATGCTTTTCCTCATCTGCCTCTTCCTCCAAAACTTCTTCTCAGGCACAGAAGGAAGCACCTGACCTCCTTTTATTGGCACTATTTTGGCTGAGGCAACATTGTTTTCCCCTATTTCACTTGACAAAGGGAAATTACAGGAGAATACCTGTTCAAACAGACCTGATAACTCAGATAAGGAGGATTGCTGCTCCAGCTCAAATCTGTCATCTCTTAGTTTGACCCTGTGGATGATAGGATGTTAATTCCTCAAAGATACCTTTTCTCTGAATAAAGAGGCCAAGAGACCCACTATTAGAAAATTTCACACAGCTAAATGGAAAGGGTTTTCCTACTGGTGCTACAAACACTCAGGACCCACTCTTGTCACAAGTTCCTGCTGTACTGCAATATCTCTATGAACTACTTCAATCAGATTTGACCTACTCATCTTTAAACTCTCACCTGTCAGTTATCAATGTCTGTTAAAAGCTCACCTGTCAGTTATCAATGTATGTCACCCTCTTAGCCAATGACTTACTGCTAGGGTGGAGGTCAAGCTTTTCCCCAGAGGAGTCCTGCATCTTAACCCACCAATAGAACCCATCTTGTTATCTTAACTTTGTGCTTACAAGGCCTTCTTTGAACCAGTATCTTCTGCTTCTCTAAATTTCTGTACTTGGAAAACTATCCTTCTCTTAGCTCTCACCTCTGCTAGGAGAGTTTCTGATTGTATGCTCTTATTGGCCACTCCCCCTTTTCTTATTTTTTACAAGGACAGGGTGACTTCTCAAGGCTAATCCATCCCTCACACCTAAGGTAGTGAATGAGCTATCCCCCTCAGTCAAGCTATTCACTTACCCACATTCTCCCCAATCCAAAAAACAGGAGGGAAAGGATTTTACATTCTCTGGACATTCGCAAGCAACTCAGATTTTTTCTGAACAAAACTAAATCCTTCAGAAAAACTGACCAGCTGTTTTATCATTTATGAGCCCTAAGCTGGGCCAGCCAGTCTCCAAACAAACTACAGCAGCTTGGATTTCTAAGTTTATCGCTTTCTTCTGCTTGCACTATGGTAAAAACTGCCTTCCTGCCCTAAAGCACATTCCATTAAGGCAGTGGCTTCCTCAGGGGCTTTTCACAAAGGAGTAGATGGCAGGTCTATCTTGGAAGCTGCCACTTAGTCCTCTGTACACACCTTTATGAAACACTACAAAAGGAATGCTTTCGCCAGGTCCAGGGCAGCCTTTACTACATTGGTCCTGTCTGGAGTGTTGGACAACTCTTCTATTCAGTAGTCAACCACCCTTCCTTCATCTCTGGGAATCACACATATGTCAGGAATACTGTAAAATGGTTTCAGTCAGGATGTAATACAATTGTGTAAGAACTTACTGTAAAAGTAGATCCCCTACTTATCACTGCTGCAGTATTCCATCCCACCCTCTATCCCCTCTTCTCTGCCTCACTTCAAGTCTATACTTTTCCCCCTTTGCTTTAACCTCTAATTTGCTTCATGAGAATGGGGGAGTTGTCTTACTAAGAGCTACATCCCTCCTAGATGACCTCTCTCAGTAGTCTTCAAGCCACTGGCTTGGAGATCGTCTGAAGACCTATGCTGAGGTCATGCTTCAAATGTATGACATCAGGAAGATAAAGACTCGATACTCCGGCTGGATGTCAGCGATGACAACCCATATGTCAGGAATACTGTAACAGTGATTAGTAGGACATCTGCTGTTATAAGAAGTTCTTACACAGCTGTACTTTCCTTTATCTTAACTGATTAGTTCGATTATAGGTCTTTGCATGGCTTGCATATGAAGCTGCTCAGAATTATTGGTCTGTAATTGAATGGGGCTGTGGAAGGTCATCCTTTATCCAGGGGTATGACTGTAGCTGTTCTCTATTCACTTGTTATGAAACCTGTATGGAGGCTGAGGTTGAACAATGCAGTTAGAGGGAGTGAATAAATCAAGCTTCATGCTATTTAAGATGCATCTAAAGATATTATAAGAATCCATCAGAGCAATAATTTTAGCTTTCAATAGTGCTGTTAGGACTCAGTCTTATCTAATAGCTGGAGATGAGCCAGTTTCAGGTATATCTTGAGGGACAGATGGAGGGGAAAGAGGAGAGACAGGGTTAAACTACAGTTTATCAGCCAGTAGGTTGGCTATATCTTCAGTCTCAGTACAGGTAACATCATTTACAATCACCTCAGCATATTCCTGCATTGTAATTTTGAGATTATGAACATAACTAAGAAAGGCCTTGTCATTTTCTCTGACATGAGTAGCTATTTTAGCCACAAACTTGGCTTTGGTATATTTTCTTAAGCTCATGTTTTGTTTATTTCAGTGATGAGGGCTCAGACATTCTGGGAATTACTCTTCTTACTTTTGGTCAAAATTCTCTTCTTTTTATTGTAAGGCTTGTTGACATGTTTCTGTCATGGGGTGATTATTTCCAGGGTTCACCCTGCACTTTTTCCTTCAAGGTACAGCTGGATCTGTGCAGCTGTTTGCATGTTGGTATAGTATAGTGGTGTATTTTTCTGCATATTCAGTATAGTTAACAGGGGCTGGTGGGGATATGAAATTTGTGAATGTGTCACTTAGGAGTAGATAGTTTGCCTTAGAGAAATTTCTAAAAGTACATTGGGCGGAAGGGATAGTACAATTGTGTATGCAAACTTAACCATAAATGTAGATGTTCAAGTGATCACTGCTCAAGTAGTCTTAGCTATATGGGTTATATCCTGCCAAGCATATAACAGCCAACCTGCTTTCAAAGCTTCAGAACACATTCCAGATATTGAAACAGTTAGGCAGCTAAGACCTTGAGACCTTTCATGCCAACTGAGTGAGGGAGGCCAAGCCATGACAGGACACAACTGAGAGTAAAAGTATATACACACGCTTTCATAATCAAAAAACAAAGGGGGAGTGGAGGGAGGGAGCAGTGATCATTTGAACATCTACTGTAATGGTAGGGTTACTTAGACAACTGTACTATGTTCATCATATGATCACTGCTGCAGTAGCCTTAGCTACGTGGGTAGATTACTTTAGCTAATGACATTTGGGAGGTGGAACGAGAAGAGTCCAGGAGCCCCTGAAGAATGTTCTTTGCAAAGCCTGATTTAGACCTACAGAATGAATCAAGCTTATAGCACTTTGTAAAAGTATGTACAGAGGACCAAGTTGCAATTTCTAGAATAATTCTAGAATCCAACTCTTTCCAAAAAGCCATAGATGAAGCCAAGGCCCTGGTAGAGTAAGTGCTGACCCTGCCTGAAATAGTTTTGTTATGCTGAGCTTAACAAAAGATAATAGCCTTAGACAACCATTTGCAAATAGTCTGTTTTGACACAAGTTGTTCCTTCTTTTTACCTTCATAAGAAATTAACAATTAATGCGAAGATCTGAAATATTTAGTTCTGTTAAGATAGCACCCTAGTTGTCTGCAGACATCCAAGATATGGAGCATTCTTTCTCCCTCATTTTTGTCTTCAGTACAGAAAATGGAGAGACGGATAGTTTGGCTTAAAGTAAACTCTGATACCACTGAAGGCATAAGAGAGTTAGTTCTCAAAAAACTCTCTCTCTGTGGAAAATGAGATAGGGTTGATTCACCATAAGAGCTTGAAATACAAAAATCCTTCTTGCAGAAGTCAAAGTAACCACAACTTTATTCCACCTTAAGAACCTCAAACTGTATTTCATGTTAAGAACCTCAAGTTAGCCAGGTTAGCTGCTTCAAACTGAAGCAAGTGTTAAGTTCAATAAAACAAAATTAAGATCCCAAGTCGGGGCCAATGATGTTCTTGGAGGCCTCTTATGCAAAACCCATTTCAAAAACATTCTGAAATTAGAATGCATTGAAAGAGGAGGATCAATGGGCAAACATACAGAAATAACAAATAAATGAACCTTGATAGAGGATTAAATGCCATACGATAGTAACTCACACAAATATTAAAAAACAGAGAATGAGAGCTGGTTATGTTGTTGGTACAAACTACAAAACATTTTCCATTTGCTAATACATGTTTTTATAGTAGCAGGCTTTATTGCCTTTATTAGTACCTGTTGCATGTCCTCAGTAAACAGGTGCCTAAAGGGAACTAAGACCCTATTATCCAGGCAGTCAATTGAAGATAACTGATGTTGGGGTGTATCAAACACCCCTGTTCTTGTGTGAGTAGAACCAGTCTAGAAGGAAGCTTGTGGTAATTCTACAGGAAGTTCCAGAACATCTTTCTGTGACATAGCATCTTCAGCTGCATCCTGCGTCATCCATTGATCTTTCATATGGGAACTCACTGGCCTATCATTCAACAACATTGACTGTGATCGCAGTTGCCACTATTTCCTGCTCCATTCCTTGCTATGCAATGCCAAGGTTCCATCATGTGGCAAGTAATCATATACTTCCTATTCTACCCTTTACTCCTTAATTTGGGGACTCATTGTTCCATCATGCTGTGACATTACCAGAGTTGGATTTTCTACACTAAATCTTTCACTTCTTAGGTAATCTGTAACTTCAGTTACTATTTCTTTAACTTCTCCATTACTAATCCCATTTTCTACTTCCCGCTTTATTTTCTTACTTTTTGTATTGTGAAATTTTTCATATCCGGATGTCTTTTCCTGTATTTCTCTTCAAATATTTTTGGCACTGCTTTTTATAGATTGATTAGTTTTGTTTTCTCCTTTGCATAAATATTCTACAATATTACATCTCTTTTTATTTCCCATGTCCATATTTCTTCTTCAGATATGAACCACTACACCTGTTTCTCTTTACTTTGAGAACTCATTGTCCCATCATGCTTCGACATAACCTGTGTTAGACTTTTTACACAAAATATGTCACTTCACATAGGTATTCCATAACTTCAGCTTCTATTTGTTTCTTCTGTTTTACTAATCTTCTGTTCTACATTCTCCACTGTGTGATCTTATTTTTTGTACTGTGAACTTTTTCCAAATCTGGTTGCCTTTGCCTGCATTTCTCTTCAAATATCTTTCAAGCTGCTTTTTCTTGGATTGATTAGTCTGGCTTTCTTCTTTGGATAAACATTGTATCATATCAGATATCTTTTTCTTTCCCATGTCCATGTTTCTTTGTTATACCTTTCAAAAATCTCTTGGTTTTGTTCTTTGTATTTTCATAATTATTCTTTCACTTCTTTTCCTAAGCAGCCCAACATTTCTTTGTCTGTATAATGTTTTTCACATATTTATTGTACCAAAACAATTAGTAAAATGGTCACACAGGAAAACCAACTGGTTAAATACACAAAAAGAAAAATCTAGACTTTCCACTGTGTGATACCTTAAACCTCTTATATCAGAGGCAACATGTGGTATATGTAAATTACCCTTTAAGGGTATCAGGTATTTCAGCTAAATGGCAATTCTGAATGTCCAAGACTTTTTCATTTACTTTTAAGTCTATTTACGGACAATTTCAGCCCAATAAAGTCAAACTCCTCTAGCTGTGGACATGCATGTTTCTGCCTTCTTATGGCATCATCAGCACAGCATAAGAGGAATGTTTGACTTCTGGAAATACAGGGTTGTTGTACCCAACTGATGCCCATAAGCATTAGGGTGTCTGCAAAATATCCCAACTAAGAAATTAAAACAATGAGTAAAAAGGCCACACAGGAAAACCAATTGGTTAAAAACACAAAAAGAAAAATCTAGCAAAACTAGACTTTACACTATGTACCTCACTGTGGATGTATAACTTCTTTTTTTCAAAACAGGTTTATTGTTTTAACATATAAGAGAAATATCATAACAATTTTATAGAAATAATTAAAAATAGGTATTATTATAATATTCAACAAAACAACTAAAGTATTTACAAAGACATCCACTACAATCAGATCAATTAATTAAACTAAAATATCATGCTATTGAAATTAAAAATTTTTTAACAAATTTTGTAAATTATCCCATACAATAAAATAAGATGTTTTTCTGTTTGTTCTAGTCCTAATTGTGTTTATTTCCATATGGCACACTATATTCATAACATTTTTAAATTCATTGAACGAAGGAGGTGTATCTGAAATCCAATTTCTAGTTATTATTTTCCTAGCCACTGCTAGAATAGACCATAACAAGGGAAGCTTAACCTTTTTAACACTTTGAGGTACAGGTGTGTTGAATAATATAAGAGATTTAGAAATAATGAAATTATCTGTAAAAAGAGCCTGCAAAAATTCATTAATTGACTTCCAGTATTCTTTCAATTTTATACAGTCATAAAACATATGAGCCCAGTCAGCATTAATTTCTACATTACATCTCTTACATAAATTATCTTTATTATTTATTTTATTCATCATCAAAGGTGTATAAAAAGATCTATGTAAAAATTTCCATGTATAAAGTCTCCAGACAATGGAAGACGTAGTTCTATAAGCAGATTCCAATATATATTGTTTATCTTGTTGATTTGGTGGGTCCCCATTAATAGAAGTGAAATAGTTTACCTTTATCAGAAACTTTATGTTGTAAATTTAATATCAAGTAATCAATCAGTGTTGGAATAGATTCTTTAACAGTTATAGACATTAAATCTATTTTATTAATGAGATGTTGTCTAAAAGTCTGAACCTCTAACCAGCAAGTTTCTCTTAGATCAAATTCTTGTTTTAAGAAATCTAGATTTTTAACTTTATTATCAGATATCAACTGATACCAGTACTTTAGATCATTATCTATAGCTAAATGAGTTCCTTCAGAAGTAGATGACAAAAGCATACCCTGAGTATACATTATAGGAAATACAATAAAATTCCATTCCCTATACTTAGGGTGCATGAATATAAAGTTACGATAACTAATAATAATATTTAATGGGTAACAAACCATATGTTTAGGTGTAGTGTTAAGGAGATTTTCATGAAGTGTATACTAATTAGCTCCCAATAATCTTTCCATTTTGTGACATATGACTGATCTATTAATAAAGTAATAACTTTTACAATAGAAGAGATAGTATATAAATTAAAGTCTGGAAAAGAAATACCCCCTCGAGACCAGCTATTAGTATGTTTCTTTAATGCAATCCTAGGTCTATTAGGTGCCCATAAGAAATTTAACATTAGTGTGTTCAGTTTCTTGATAATTATTTTTGTAGGTGGAAGTATTATTGATTGTATTAAGTATAAAATCTTGGGGAATATTATCATTTTAATAATTGTAAGTCTCTCCTCCATAGTAAAAACATATTATTCCAGGTATTAAAAGATTTTGTATATTAAGAAAACAGGTATTATAATTATTATATATAATAGATTTAATATCTTTAGATAGTATTATACCTAAATAAGTTATCTGACCTGAATTGGGTACATATTTAGTAAAATCACTAATGAGAATATTTTTCGTGTATATATAGGTAGTATTTTAGTTTTTCTTCATTGAATATTAAACCAGAAATACTTTTAAAATTCATCATGTTATCAAATAGAGACTGTATAGAAGAATTAGATCCTGCTGATGTAATTAGAACATCATCTGCAAAAGTTGAATTTTGGATGTTGTATTTTCATCTATTTCAAAACCCTCTATGTCAGTACTGTTTCTGATCAAATTAGCCCAAGGCTCCATTACTAAAGTGAATAATAGTGGAGAAAGTGGACATCCTTGTTTTGTACCTTTAAGAATGGGTATTTTTTGTGAAACATATGTTCCTACCTTAATATAAGCCAACGTTCCTTTGTATAAATGTTCAATTAGATTTACAAATGCATCCGAGAAGTTTGTGCACTTCATTAAGGTAAACAGATAGTCCCAACTTACTGAATCAAATGCTGAACTTATATCAAGACTAATAAGTGTTAAATCTTTCTTTTTCCTATTTGCAAAATCTATTAATGTTAAAGTTCTTCTTATATTATCAAAAGTATTTCTATTTACAATGAAACCTGCCTGATCTATATCTATAATGCCGGGAATGATTGTCTTCAATCTAGCAGCAAAGATATTCATAAACATTTTATAATCAACATTAAGTAATGACATGGGCCGATATGAAGAACATCTAGTTGGATCTTTATTAGGTTTTAAAATTGGCAAAATAAATGTATATTGCCAAGATGGGGGGGGTTATTAACTCAGTTTGGGCCAAAATAAAAACCTTATGTATTAATGAATATGTATTTTTAGAAAGGATTTTATATATCTCTGGTATAATACCATCATTACCCGGTGCTTTGTTTGATTTAAGCTTCTTTATTTGTGTAATAACTTCTGTATATGAAATACTCTTGTCCAATAGTTTAATCTGTTGTTTATTAAGCTTTTTATTCATATTTGTGGTTATAAACTCCTTTATTTTATCTTTAGGTTCCATGTTAATATTATTATGGTTAATTTTGTGAAAGTGATTTCTAAATTCATCTAGTATTTCTGGTATACTAGAAACATTCTTCTTTTCCTTAGAGAAAAGATTTCTTTGATATGGTTTTGTTTATTCAACCTTTTTGTTTTATTTTTAAGTCTATGTAAGTATTTGGGGCTTATTGAATAAGACAAAAACTTGTATTCTCTAAAGTTATTTTAACTTTATGAGTTAAAATTTCTTTATATTTCTCATTTAGTTTGTTTATTTCTTCAATAACTTTCTTGTCCATAATATTTTCTTTATTATTATGTTTATAAGAGTCTAATTTACTTTGAATATCTAACAATTCCTTATCCCAAGATTTCCTTTTATTATTATACCATCTGATACTTTGTCCATATAGATATGATTTTAAGGCATCCCAAACATAAACAATGGAGACTTCAGGAGTGTTATTTATGTCTAAAAATGTTTTACTTCTGAAAGTATATATTCTTTATAGTCTTTTAGTTGAGTTAAGTATGCTGGTATCCTTTGATCTGAACATTATGAGTATTTTTATCATGAATTCAAAAACAATTGAATTATGATCAGATATAGGACATGAAATGATTTTGGAATTAATTAAATCTGTTACCATCTGGTTAGAAATAAAGACCCTATCTATTTTGAATAAGTTTTGTATCTGTTAGAAAAAAAGGTGTATGGTAATGATTTTGAATCTATCTGATTATTAATATCATTCAAATGATAAGAATTAGCAAAATCCTTTAAATGTTTTGCATTAGATGTAATTCTTCTCTTTCCTATAGTGGTAGTATCACTTTCATGTAGTATACAATTAAAGTCACCAGCTAAAATAATATCTCCTATAGAGAATTATATGATCTTATCAAGATGATGTTTCACTGTATTAATACCAATTCCAGGTATCCAATATACATTAATTAAAGTGTAAGTCTTCCCATTAATTTGTATTGTAACCATACAAAACATTCCTTTGTCATCCTGATAAGACTTAATGGTTTTAGGAATGGGCATACTTTTATTCCATAAAATAGCCACTCCTCTTTTTTTCTGAGTGTGCTCTGAACTAACCAATACTGTATATTTGTTTGTGGCTAGTTTATCAATATCTTTTTTCAAGAGATGGGTTTCTTGTAGGAAGACTAAGTTGGCTTTATGTAAATTAATGTATCTTATTAGGCTTGCTCTTTTACATGGATTATTCAATCCATTAATGTTTAAAGAAATTCCTTTTAAAGATGTCATTTGGCATTTTTAAAACTTAAGAATCTTATGATCAAAATAACAAATAAAAAGATAAGTAATGTTACATCTCCTCCTTTAGGTGTACCTTTAAATATAGCTGTATTTATTGAATCTCTTATGGGATTTCGTATAGGATTCAATTTTGTTTGTAGTGACAATGAATGTACAAAATATATTGTGGATGTCAAAGCTATATACAAATAACAATGAACAAGTGAAAATAATGTAAGGATTAAACCTTGCATCCAGCCTGGAGCTGTAAACTCCAACTTAGAGTAGTATTTACCACTCAAGTTAACCCCCTACCCTAAGCAGCAGTACATCAGCTACCACCTTATCAATTTAATACTAGTTATATTTAACTGAAGTTAACAGTTTTCAATTCAATTATCTAGCAAGACAAGACTACACATTTGGTAAAACAGCATCATATAAACTAAAATAAACTTTTTTTTTTTTTTTTTTTTAAAAACTGTTCATACTACTATATACATCCATGTAATATAAAACACTTGTATGCAAATAGCATTCAAATAATCTTGATGTTAGAAATCAAGAGGAGAGAAAAATAAGTTCTAACATTCATTTAAATCAAAAACTTTGGCTAATATGATTCAGAAATTACATATATTAGGATGCATCTATTTTCTGTCATGTAAATACAGTTAACAGCTTCCAAAAAAACCTTGAATTGCTTGTATATGAGCATTTACTCAAACTCATTATTGCCAATAGAATAAAATATTGTATTCATAGAAATTGTTATAAATCATACTTCATAGTTAAGCAGATTCTCAGAAACATTTATATACATATCTACATACACACACATACACACACACACACACATATATATATATATATATATATATACATACACACATACACACACATATACACATATTCATATATATTCATATATATACACATGCATACACACACACACATACACACACACACACATATACACACACACACACACACACACACACACACACACACACACACACACACACACACACACATACACACATACACACACATACATATATATATATATATATATATATATATATATATATATATATATATATATATATATGATCTCACTGAGTTGTATCTTTACTGAGCACCATCTTACATTGCTGTCCCTTCAATAAATCTGTCTGCTTTATACAAAATAATGCACAGCAAACACATTTTAGTAACCAGATTTTACAAACATGCTATACTACTGCTTTAAAATATATCACATGACAATTTCTTCCAGTATAGAGTTATAAAATTATTTATGCTTGTCAATCAGATGAATTAAATGAGTTATAGTAATGTATATGTTTGGGACATAGGTTTTAACACATATTATTAATCTGCTATTCCTGTATCTGTGATGTGTCAGTGTGATATCTAGGTCAAAGGTGAGACCAGCTGCTTTCAGCTTCTCTGTGAGAATTCTGAGAGTTGAAGCTTTTGAAGTAGCTCATGGACACTGTGCATGAGACAGCCCACATCCCAGATTGTCTCTCTTAACATTTTGGCGGAAACTTATTAAAACTAGTGACAAACATTCATTTAGCAGTGTAAATGCATCTAAACATGACAAAACCTTCACAATGCATTCTACAGGTTATTACAGACTCTATGTAAGTGAAATCAAGCCCAAAATTATTAATAAGTAACAAAACTCAACATTTTTGTCCCAACTCAACTCCTATGCGAATCTTATTATTTACTGTGTCTATATGATCAAAAGTATTTCTATATATTAATAAAGAAAAGAAAAAAAGAGTAGAAAGTAAAAGGGTGTAAGGCAGAAATAAAAAAAATGAAAGAGAAAGCTATAAGAAGTATATACAATAGAATATTACTTACTGTTTATATTAATAGAGTTAAAATAAAACATATTATTTACTATTATTTAGTTCTAATTATTATTAGTTAAAGCATGACAGATTATTTACAAACAAGCATAAGCAGTGTAATCAAGAAAGTATAATTAGGTAGTGTCATTCCTGTATCTGTGATGTGTCTGTGTGATATCTAGGTCAAAGGTGAGACTAGCTGCTTTCAGCTTCTCTGTGAGAATTCTGAGAGTTGAAGCTTTTGAAGTAGCTCATGGACACTGTGCATGAGACAGCCCACATCCCAGATTGTCTCTCTTAACATTTTGGCGGAAACTTATTAAAACTAGTGACAAACATTCATTTAGCAGTGTAAATGCATCTAAACATGACAAAACCTTCACAATGCATTCTACAGGTTATTACAGACTCTATGTAAGTGAAATCAAGCCCAAAATTATTAATAAGTAACAAAACTCAACATTTTTGTCCCAACTCAACTCCTATGCAAATCTTATTATTTACTGTGTCTATATGATCAAAAGCATTTCTATATATTAATAAAGAAAAGAAAAGAGAGTAGAAAGTAAAAGGGTGTAAGGCAGAAATAAAAAAAAAGGAAGAGAAAGCTATAAGAAGTATATACAATAGAATGTTACTTACTGTTTATATTAATAGAGTTAAAATAAAACATATTATTTATTATTATTTAGTTCTAATTATTATTGGTTAAAGCATGACAGATTATTTACAAACAAGCATAAGCAGTGTAATCAAGAAAGTATAATTAGGAATAGCATTTGAAGAACATATAAACTTTTAAAGGAAAAAAATGTATCAAATTACTGACCTTATTTTTCCTCTTCAGAAAGAGAAACAAGTTAAATCACAGCTTGCCATTAAATTTCCAGATATTTTGACTAGTTATGAAACAAAACATTTCTTTGCACACAGAGAATAACTTTGATTAAATCTTTTTCAAAATATTTGTTGCTTCTTGGAAATGCAGGAACTATATTTAAAAGATTAATAATAAAATAAAATGATGAGAGAGAAAAAAAACATAGTACAAATCATTTGTTTTTAGTCTCTTCTTCTTCTCTGAAGTCTTCCACGAAGTTTCAGTTGCCAGTCTCTTTAACGAAGGACTAGCCCATTCCATTTCTTCTATTTTTCCAAAATCTTATTTTTTTGATAAACAGTAAAGCAGAGTCTAAGTCATCGAAAATTTTAGGACCATCAGGAAGGAAGATTTTAAGCTTGGCAGGAAACAGAAGGTATGTTTTAAACTGTGCTTTTTAAGCTCCCTTATTAGTGGCAGAAAAACTTTTCTTTTAGCTAATACCATGGAAGAATAGTCATTGTCAAACGCACAGTTGTTTCATTAATCTTAACAGGAGCTTTAGCCCAAGCAGATTTAAGAACCATCTCTTTATCAAAAGATGATAGAAATCTAACTATAACTGATCTAGGATAGTTTTTGTTAGAGTTAGTATTAGCTATAGATCTATGTGCTCTTTCGATACCAAAAGAGAATGCTTCTGGTAAATCTAAAGTTTTAGGGAGCCATGTTGTTAAAAAGAAGTAATATTGTTACCTTCAATATTTTCTGGCAGTCCAAAAATCCTAATGTTATTGCGCCTAGATCTATTTTCCAGGTCATCCAGCTTTGTTTGTAAATGTGTATTTTGTTTCAGCAGAAACTCAATGTTGATTTCCTCTTCTTGTATTCTATTTTCCATGTTATTCACAGCTTCTTCTATGCCTGTCATCTGGATCTTCTGTTGTTGCAGGTCCATATGTAACAAGTCTATTTGTTTTGTAGTTTTTTCTATGAAAGTGTCTATTTTAGTATCCATTTTATCCATCTTAGCAGTAAGTTGCTGGACTATAATTATCAGAGACTGAAGTTCTTTCTTGATGCTGGAGTCTTGAGAATTTGTCTTACTGGAACTCATTTCAGACTAATAAACTGACAGGAAAATTTCCAAAGTAATTTCTGACAGGAATATTATTAAGATTTCCTTTCTTTTTTAGATATAGTTCAAGAACTATATAAAACAAACATATTTAGAAAGAAAATTACTTCAAAAATTAATTTTTTAAGTAATTAATTCCTGTCAATGTAATGAAATTGGTGGAGCTGAAGAAATCTGCTGCTATCCTGTGTTCATCCTTGGCCACGCCCCTCTGGATGTATAACTTCTAAGTATAGTGTAAAACAAGGTCTGAGCCAAACATAAATGAGGGTGATTAAAGACAGAAAAGAAGCACTCCTTTTACAGAAGGTAAAGAAAATAACAGGCTGCTGCTCTGTGCAAGAAAAAAAAATAAGTTTCTACAGCTAACTCTTGTTTGGAGCGTTCGAATACCAATGGAGTGGTATATTTTGGAAAGGGTGTGGAGATTATACAGTCGAGTGCATCGGACTCATTATCTAACACTTGGAACAGCAAAACAGGTACTGTTTGTCATTCTGCCCCTAAGGGGAGGTTTGAAGCCAAAGTTACGGCTTCTAATAGACAGGCTGATCATTCTTCTGGTGTTTCCAGTTCACTGAAGGCCTTGGGAGAGGCTAATTCTAAATTACATGTTTTTTTAGATTAAATTTACAGCAGGCAATAACTGGGGCGAAAGTCACAGTGAGCCGAAAAGGAAACAAAACAAGAACTATACATCTATTAGAGACATCATTTTTGGGTTTGAGAAAAAATTATACAAACTCAAGACTTTGCAGATGGAAATGTTTTATTTTAGCGAATGTGTTAAATTGAAGGCGGTTCCTCAGGGACTACGTGTTTTTAAATTCCCTTTTGGGTTATATTATGACATGGATATGGAGGAAGATTTTACCAACCTATTTGATAAATGGGGTATTGAACTGCTTAACAAAGTGTTGGTTTTTCAAGAACAAATGAAGGTCAAATTATTTAAAGAAGTGGAAATACTTAACAAGGATATTTTGGAAGACTTACTATTTCCTCAATATGAGAAACTGTATTCTAAAGTCCTTGAGAGGGTTGAAAAAATGTGTAATATACAATTTCAAAAAAAGAAAAGGAAGCTCAACAGGGATGTTCAACAGTATAAATCCAAAACAGTATACCCCACAGACAGGCTTTTTATTGATAGTTATAGCCAAGAAATTGTGCCAGGGAGTTTCAATTATCAAGGAGGTGGAGGTTATTCAGAAGCTAATGGTAATGGGACCCCCTTTGAGCAACCATTTAATGATGGTTTTCATGTAGAAGAGGATTTTCCCACCCTAAGACACTCAGAAAGAATAGCGAACAGACAACCAGGAGTCCAACATTATTACAACTCCGATTACCCCGCCCACAGGGGTCAATACCACAAGGGAGAGGCAGGGGCAGGTATTAGATGGGAACTCTTTCCATTCTGATATTATTTGTAGCTCTAAAGGATTCAATATTTACAACTATACAGACAGAGTTATTTCTGAAGAAAATTTTTCACTTTTCTCTAAAGGGTTTAAATTCGTTCCTGCTATGATACCAGATATAGCAGAAGTCTTGTTTGATATTCACGTTTACTAGGAAAATGAATTTTTGATTGTTGTTTCCTAGTAATAATACTGATAGCATTGGACATAAATCTACGGCCTTGAGAAAAAATAGTGTGTTTAATCCTCCCTTACACCCTTTGGTAGCTAGTTTTGAGAATGTGGTTAAACAAGAGTTGTATCAACTTTGGGCTAACAACAAGAAGTTATTTTTTAACATGAGTTCCAAAGAGAAAGAACTACTTTTTTCTTTAAAACATGACAGAAGTATTCGTATAATGACCCCAGACAAGGGAGAGGGGATTGTAATTTTTGACAGTGAAGATTATAAAAACCTTATCCAAGCTATTTTGTTTCAGGAGGAAAGCTATTTGCAGTTATCCATGAATCAGATTAATATTTCTTAGCGTATTGATGGGTTTTTGGAAGAATACTTTTTAGAACAAAGGATTAGTCAGGAAATCCATTCTTTTTTATTAAATAATTTTCCCAACGTGCCTAGCATGTTTGGCATCCCTAAGATCCACAAAGATATTTTGTCACCCCCATTCAGGCCTATTGTGGCAGCAGGGGGGTCTAAAACACACAATTTGGCAGTGTTTGTGAACCAGATGGTCAAGCATGTAGTTGAGGATATACCACCTCTTGTCAAAGATTCTTGGGATTTTCTGGGACAGATTAAGCAGGAATTATGGAATCCTGATCTGATTTTTTTGACAATAGATGTGCAAGATTTATTCTCCTGTATTCCTAGGGAGGAAGGTTTAGATTATTTTGAAAAAATGTAGTTTGATCATTCTAGATTATCTTCAGAGCATGTGCAGCTTGTTTGTGAAATTATGGCCTTGATTTTAGATAGTAATTATATTTTTTTCGAAGGGCAATACTTCCAACAAATAAAGGGAGTTGCTATGGGGGCAGCCTGTGCTCCCGTATATGCAAATATTGTTTTATTAGGGTGGGAGAAGGAATTTATTTTTGAAAGCAGGTTCTACTTAGATATTTTGTTTTACAGTAGGTACCTGGACAATATTTTTATTTTATGGAAGAGTACCAAAGAAAGTATTGCTGGTTTTACTGAATACCTAAACAGCACCACCAATTATTTGAAATTCACTTATGAATGTAATGAGAAAGAAATCCATTATTTGGATACCACTATCATTAAGGATGTATGTTGTTGTAGATCTAAAGTTTATAGAAAGAAAACTTTTTGTAATTCTTATCTCCATTTTCAAAGTCACCACCCACTATACCAGAAAAAAAAAAAAGTATTGTTAAGGGACAGGCGATTAGAATTTCTAGAATAACTCTTCATTTTGAGGACATCATTAAAGAATTCAGTGACCTTAAGAATATGTTTTTGGAGAGAGATTATCCACTGGAATTTGTGGAGGGTATTTTACAAGAGATTTTGAGAGAGTGGGTTTTGAAATATCAACCTTTGTTAGGTAGAGGGCTTTTTAAAACAAAAAATAATGAAAAAACAGAGAATTCTTCCTGCAATTTCTCCCAGGCATGTGTGGTGCAATAAAGTTCACATTATAATGACATAAGGAACATCCTTTGTAAGAATTGAAATACTTTTAGGGGTGACCTTAATATTTTACAAGCAGTGGGTGAAAAACCTATTTTTTTTGTACTTAAGTGGGTAGCAACTTGAAACTTACCTTGGAGGGTAACACGAACAACAGTAGTGCAAAACCAAATTAATTTGCTAAAGCCTGTGGTTGTTGTACACAGTGTAGATTTATATTGTCAGTTGTTAGTTTGAAACTTGACAATACAAACCAGGACACAGTGTTTTTTAAAAAGGGTAATTGTCACACTAGCAAAATAGCATATTTGGCTAAGTGTAATTCCTGCCCGGGGTTTTATGTTGGGAAAACTGAGAGGGCTCTCAGGTCCAGGATATATAAACATTTATATGATATTAAGAATTTAAGATAAACTAATGCCTTATTCAGGCATAGTAAAATATGTACTAATGTTTCTGGATTCAAGTTTGGGATATTGGATATAATAGAAATAAACTCCAGGGCTGGTAATTGGAAAAACACTTTAAATAAAAGGGAATTGATATGGCAGCTTTGTTTGGCAGCTAATCTGTGTCCAGGATTAAATGATTTTATATCTATCTTGCCTGCTTTAAAAGAAAGAGCAGAAAAGGTTTGATTTTAAAATGTGACTTTCTCACAGAAATGTTTTTATTGGATTGTTTAGTTTTTATAGTGTATGCCTTTTAGGGTATAAATTTATTCAAGGGATTTTTGTTTGATTGGTGGGATTTTAACCTATCCTGTGTTACTGTAACATATTTAAATCCACATGACTGTTTGTATATTGTTCTGATGAAGTCAATTTTACTTTGATGAAAGCGATTAACCTGGAAATAAATTTTGTGTCTACTAGACCTGCTGGTGAACTTGTTGGTTTTTAGTTTCTATTTTTACCAGTTCACTACATTTTCTTTGGTTTGGGTTTAGATATGTAACATATACCAATACAGCTAGCTGGAATTTAGTAAAAAAATATATGTTATTTGAATATCAAGCTGATTTGTACAGATGCTTGTGTTGGACATGGATTTGTAAAGTTGCTTGTGTTAAAAATGTAAAAACAGTGGTTCCTGACTGTATTGTAACTGATTATTATATATATATATATATATATATATATATATATATATATATATATATGTGTGTGTGTGTGTGTGTGTGTGTGTGTGTGTGTGTGTGTTAATAGAGGATACTGGAAGAGAACAGGTTAAAATAAAACTCTACCCTAGAACTACAAATCTGTTTTCTTTTACTCTATCTTTGTTTTCTGACCTATTTTAACACCTCAAAATCACTCAAAGTGCTTTATTTGTAATTTTAGCCTGTTTTCCACAACATGACTACTGATGGGGCTTGATGTATCAATGTGATCTTGTACTCCCTCAAGCCTTTCTCTTTCCCATAATACTTTATATGACTCATGCCAGACATAAGGAAGTAACTTTGAATTCCCATGCCATTGACATATAATGGGATTTGGGAGGGTCACTGTTATTTTCTTTACCTTCTGTAATAGGACTGCTTCTTTTGTGTCTTTAATCACCCTCATTTATGTTTGGCTCAGACCTTGTTTTACACTATACTTAGAAGTTATACAGCCACAGTGAGGTATACAGTGGAAAGTCTAGTTTTGCTAGATTTTTCTTTTTGTGTTTTTAACCAATTGGTTTTCCTGTGTGGCCTTTTTACTCACTGTTTTAATTTGTTAGTTGGGATATTTTTCAGACACCCTAATGCTTATGGGCATCAGTTGGGTACAACAATCCTGTATTTGCAGAAGTCAAACATTCCTCTTATGCTGTGCTGATGATGCCATAAGAAGGCAGAAACATGCATGTCCACAGCTAGAGGGGTTTGACTTTATTGGACTGAAATTGTCCGTAAATAGACTTAAAAGTAAAAGTAAAACAAAAAGTCTTGGACATTTAGAATTGCCATTTAGCTGAAACACCTGATACCCTTCAAGGGTAATTTACATATACCACATATTGCCTCTGATATAAGAGGTTTAAGGTATCACACAGTGGAAAGACTAGATTTGCTAGATTTTTCTTTTTGTGTTTTTAACCAGTTGGTTTTCCTGTGTGACCTTTTACTAATTGTTTTGGTACAATAAATATGTGAAAAACATTATACAGACAAAGAAATGTTGGGCTGCTTGGGAAAAGAAGTGAAAGAATAATTATGAAAATACAAAGAACAAAACCAGGATATTTTTGAAAGGTATAACAAAGAAACATGGACATGGGAAAGAAAAAGATATCTGATATGATACAATGTTTATCCAAAGAAGAAAGCTAGACTAATCAATCCAAAAAAAAGCAGCTTGAAAGATATTTGAAGAGAAATGCAGGCAAAGGCAACCAGATATGGAAAAAGTTCACAGTACAAAAAATAAGATCGCACAGTGGGGAATGTAGAACAGAAGATTAGTAAAACAAAAGAAACAAATAGAAGCTGAAGTTATGGAATACCTATGTGAAGTGACATATTTCGTGTAAAAAGTCTAACACAAGTTATGTCAAAGCATGATGGGAAAATGAGTTCTCAAAGTAAAGAGAAACAGGTGTAGTGGGACATATCTGAAGAAGAAATATGGACATGGGAAACAAAAAGAGATGCAATATTGTAGAATATTTATGCAAAGGAGAAAACAAAACTATTCAATCCATAAAAAGCAGCACCAAAAATATTTGAAGAGAAATACAGGAAAAGACATCCAGATATGAAAAATTTCACAATACAAAAAGTAAGAAAATAAAGCGGGAAGTAGAAAATGGGATTAGTAATGGAGAACTTAAAGAAATAGCAACTGAAGTTACAGATTACCTAAGAAGTGAAAGATTTAGTGTAGAACATCCAACTCTGGTAATGTCACAGCATGATGCAACAATGAGTCCCCAAATTAAGGAGTAAAGGGTAGAATAGGAAGCATATGATTACTTGCCACATGATGGACTCTTGGCATTGCATAGCAAGGAATGGAACAGGAAACAGTGGCAACTGTGACACAGTCAATGTTATTGAATGATAGGCCAGTGAGTTCCCATATGAAAGATCAATGGATGATGCAGGATACAGCTGAAGATGCTATGTCACAGAAAGATATTTTGGAACTTCCTGTAGAATGCCCACATGAATCAAAGAACAAAGAATGTACCCTCAGTTTAGATGAAAATGATCTAAGGGAAGAGTTTCTTGATTTAAGAGAGACAGACAGACTTACTAAGACTGATGAAAGAAATAGATTACAAAAAGTCAATAAGACCCCAAATGATAAAACAGATGAATGCAATAATCAAGACTAGTAACATAAATTTGTATGATATAATATAAGTAAACAGGCTATATTACTGTGCAGCTAATTTAATAACAGATAAAAGTCTTACCAAAAAAACACTGAGGAATAAGGGAAGGAAGAGAAGAAATTGAATACCATCATGGAAGCATTGAATAGAGAAAACTATAAAGCAATTAAGACAATAAGTGTCACTTTTAGAAGAGGGAATAGATAATCAAAAATACATAGAAAAATAGGTGGGATAAAAGCAATGCACAGTATCATAACAGAATAAACTACAGATATCAGCACAGGTAGAAAAAAACATGGAAGATACGCAAATAAATCTAAAGGAAAAGTACAAAATAAGCAGTGCATTGGTGGCTCAGAATAGTTTTATAGAGAATTGGAAAACAAAGCAAAAGGAATAGAAACACCACAAAAAAGAAGAAAATTGACACATTTTGGAGAAATATCTATGAAGACCATGAGGAACATAACAAAGATGCTAAAAAGAAAGAAGTAGTAAAAGTAACAGTAAGAAGTTTAAATGTACAAGATATGAAATGGGATGAAGTAACAGCCAGAAAAATTGAAACAAACTCAATAAAAGCTTCTAATTGAAAAACTCCAGGCCCAGATGCAGTACCTAACTTCTGGCTAAAAGTATTAATATCTCTGCACAAAGATTTAGCCCTGAGTAAGAACTACTTATATGCACATCCTGAACAGACACTAGCCTGGTTAACAAGAGGAAAAATGATACTCCTCCTTAAGAGTGAATCTGCAAGCTACCCTAAAAACAATAGACCGATAACTTGCCTTCCAATGATGTACAAACCATACAATGAAATTGATACAGACAGACTTTATAGCCATTTAGAAGAAAACTTGGTTGTGGCAATAAAACAAAAGAGCAACAAAAGAAAGTCATATGAGACAAAGGATAATTTCTTGTTAAATAAAGTCATAACAGAGAATTGTGAAAAGGAGAAGAATCTAAGTATGGCATGGATAGATTACGAAAAAGCATTTGACAGCATCCCACATTCATGGATAAAGGAGTGTTTACAGATATATAAGATACACCCTACATTGATCAATTACATTACAATGGCAATGCAGCTAAACTGTGGTAAAGGACAAATTATTATCCAAGGGATAAAAATTCAAAGAGGGATATTCCAGGGTAACTCTGTCACCTCTGACCTTTTGTCTTGCCCCCAACCCATCAACTGTCTACTTAACATATTACGTCATGGTTACAATTTGGCTCTCAGAAAACCGCCAAGTATAAAAACTTCTTATCTTCTTTTTGTGGAAGATTTAAAACTGCAAAGTTCATCACATGAGGAGCTGAAAGCACAAGAGGAAGTGGTTAAAAATTTCTCAGATGATATCAAAATGTCATTTGGTCTTAATAAATGTGCAGAAGCAGCCTTTAAAGCAGGAAAGCTGCAACACCAGAAAAATATCAATCTGGGACAGGAATATGATATAAAGGAACTTGAGCAGGAGGGAGTGTTTAAATATTTGGGAATTGAAGGATCAACAATAAAACATGAACAAATGCAAACAAAATTCAGTAAAGAATATTTTAGAAGACCAAAATTAATACTGAAAACAGCCCTGACATCTAGGAACAATGTTCAAGCAGTAAACCAGTTTGCTCTTCTTGTTCTAGCTTACAGTTTTGGGGTAACTGATTGCCACCAAAAGGTACTGGATCGGTTGGACAGGAATACAAGAAAAAAGCTTCATGCTCATCAAATGATATATAAAAATCAGTGTATACCAAGATTATATATTCCTCATTCTGAAGGAGGCATGGGCGTCCTCAAAACTGATTACATGTATAGGTCTACAATCGTAGGACTTCATACATATCTTTTGACTTCACCAGATCCAAACATAGTGAAAGTTTTAAAACATTAGGAGAATAAATCTAAGATAAGAGGCTCAGATGAGAAAGAGAGAAATGCGGAACAGGCATAAATATAGAATATAGTTGCAAGTATAGAAAACTCCTGGAAGAACCTCATGTTGATCAGGATGTGTTTCAGGAATGGTTAAGGAGAGGTGAATTCAAACCAAAAGATGAAAGGTCAAAATTAGCAGCCCAGGATAGTGGACTACATACACATTGGTTTACAAAGTCCATTGAACATGTGGGAGAAACAGACAAATGCAGTTTCTGTAAAATAGAACTGGAAACATTCACACATCTTGTTGTTGGGTGTGATACACTAATGGCAAGGGGCCTGTATACTGAAAGGTATACTAATGTAGCAAGACTGTTGCATTGGTGATTGCAAAATCATTGCAGTGTTGAAGTAGATAAGCATTGGAAACATGAGCCACAAAGCATTACAGAGAGGTTTATATCACATGTGATCACCCATTACCAGCAGTTCAAAAAACAGATGTAAGAAAACCAAATATTGTAGTCCATGAAAAGAAGATAAAAGTAGCATTTAGCATAGAAATTGCTACACTCAGTGATTATAGTGTCTTACTTACAGAGAGAGACACAAAGTCATAAAATACCAGGATCTACAGGCAGAAGAGAGGTCAGAGAGGAAGGATACCCAGACAGCTCCAACAGTAGAAGTAGCAATAGGTCTCATAAAAAAGAAATTAGAGTTGGATTTAGATATGTTACCAATACATGTAATTATATATGAGTTACAGGAAGAATCAATTTTTTGCACATTGCTGGTGTTGTGAAGAGCACTTTTGTTTAACATCAAAGATTAAAACAATACTAATTTCATGAACTTTAATCATACTTTGACTTAGGAATGGCCTTCATTCCCATCATGATAATAGAAACCCAATGACCCGGACAAATTAAACCACCAGAAAATCTCCTGTACTCAGGTTGTAACCCCTAAAAAAGTACCAGAAACATTTATGGCACAGTGACAATGACAGACAAGGTGCCACATGATACTGCTAACATGCTAAGTTTTTAGAAGCAATATGGCCAGATAAGCAGGTACAAAGTGATAAAGCTGTGAGTATGACTCAAGCAACCCAAATTTGTTTAGCATCTTGGGTTCCTGTAAGAGCTGGCATGTACAGGAGGTGAGAACTGAGGAATGATGAAGCTTTCCCTGTTTGCCTCTCTTTAGGAATGGACGACCATGGGGGGGGGGGTTATGAGCTGACACAGTCAAGTTGTTCTTTGGCCAGAGTGGAAACTAGAGCTTAAATAGTGTCTGGGATAATTTTAAAACATTATCTGTGTGTGTGTGTGTGTGTGTGTGTGTGTGTGTGTGTGTGTGTGTGTGTGTGTGTGTGTGTGTGTGTGTGTGTGTGTGTGTGTTTTGGGGAGGGGGCAACTAGACCACACCTCACATCAATCATTGGCCGAGAGAAAAAATGTTGCCACATAGGGGGTATGGCCTCTAGTAACTAAATTAATCATCTTCTGTATACAGCTATAGTGTTCCTCAAGTTGTCTTCCTCCTCCCACAGCAAACTTGCATTACCAGTATGGGATGATTTTGATGATCCTTGACCATTGGGGCTACACTGTAGCTTAGGATTATATGCCCATCAGTGGAGGAAATGTAGGGGTTTACATGTGGCATCATGTTTGTCACAGATACACAATTGCAACTCACAGTTATGGATTTGCAATAACTAAATACATTTAGGAATAAATATGGTTTGTGGAGCCAGCACCTCACAACCTTCCCCTCCCATCATTCCCCACTCTTCAATGTCATCCGGTAGAGATAAGGTGCCATCCACAAAGGTAAGAATAGGAAGCAGAGGTCAAACTGTGCAGGACTAGTAAGCTTCTACTGGTGTCACTATAGTGTTAGGATACTGAGCCGAAAAAACAGGGGCTGAGTGAATGTGGGTTACAATAGGTAGCCAAATCAGTCACCTTAAACTTTATGTAGATAACTTTCATCATGCCCATGTTTTCATTACACCACTTTAGAGATCAATTAGTACTAAATATTGCTTGTCTTCATGACAGTGCAGTCTCTATTTATTTTTTTTTAATACTGCTGCCTGGGGGGTTCTTGCCTCACTGTTTCTTTCTTACTGTAATGGCTGTCTACTTGTATTGTACTCTGAGCTGTGGGCATGAGTGCTTGACAGGGGAAAATACAACCCACCTTCCTTTTCTCTGGTTTACCATGGGATGGCATCCACAGCAAGAAGGTGCTCAATAGAACTGAAGTGTTGGCTGGAAAATATGGGAGGAAAAAGGCAGCTGCAATGTTTCACTCAGTGTGCAAATACATAATAATAATAGTGTGTGCGTCTGTGTGTGTGGAAGAGAGAGAAAAAGCGAGATAGCCATGCACATATGCGCACACACACACACACACACACACACACACACACACACACACACACACACACACACACACACACACACTGTTGTTATTATTAGTCATCTGGCTATACACTATACATGTTAAAATGTCTGTAGGTATATCATACTGCAGACAGTAATAAAATAAAAGGAATTAAGAGCTCTAACCTTTCTGCAATTATATTTATTTACTCATTTCCATCCGAAGAGAGTACTGGGTAGTAGATGTCACATGTTTCTATCACATTTGCAGTATAATAAACTTCTGGCTCAGCAGTTTGCAATTTCCCAGTAATTGCTTTTCTGGGTGATCTCAGGATCACAAACCTGCTTTTATTTCACTACATTGCTGTAACTTGAATGACGCTCCTCAGTGTAACTAGAGAATACTTTCAGGGAATTCTGATCTAAAGACACATGCACAAAAGTTGATATGTCAGTAGTGTAATGCTTTCGTCAGAGCTCTAACAAAGGTGTAACGATGCTAGATGAAAAATAAAATTCTGCTTGCAGTTTGAAGTCACTAAGAAAAGCAATTATTGAGACACCACAGGTAACTGTAAGAATAATTTTAGTTATAAAGCCATGATAATGAAAGAAGGGCTGCAACAGCAAATACATGTACCAGCAAATATATGTACCCTGCACTGCAGTTTCACAGTGGAAAGGCATAAATAACTATGAGCTTAGCAAGATAAAATCTTCCTAACTCTGCTACTTTTGAAAACTGCATGCCCAGATGACTTGTAAAATGCTGCTTCATGATGCAGAATTTTGTCTTATGATAAAACCAGTACGGTTTGCTTTTGTTACTCATTTGAGATGGTGGAGTATACGGGAATACTAATATTCAAAAATTTTCAGCTGCTTCATCCTGTTTTGACATTAGTGTTGCTGACCCCTGTTAGGCTATTGAGCTGCCTTCCTAGCTACACTCCTAAGAGGAGGCCACCAGGAACTTTCCTAAAGCCCACTTCCTTAGATAAATAACAAGCAACTAGCTTGACCTGACGTAAACTGCTGACTTACTGATAGTTAGAAATAATAACTTAATACATGTGAAAATCACATGGAAGCATGGAACAATATACTGCCCCCCCCAGACAAAAGTTAATCAAGAAACTGCCCAAACAATAACACCAAATCATATATTCTGTTATAATTTATTAGCAAGAACTGTATTTTATAATTTGAGAATGCAGAAGATATGAGGGAATTCCATATTATACATACACATTTTAAGTACGTTTTTCATTACCCCAATAACTAACCATTAATTGCCCCAGTTTCTCAATCTGTGGGTCACCAAAGCCAACATTTTTCCTGTTACTGTGGAAATTTTTTTCTTTGTTTTATGCCCTAAAAAACAAGGAAGCTTATCGTTTCTCCATTAATAAACAGGCCAATACCAGTGGTACATAGGGATAAAACCCTGACTACTGCTCAGGCAGCCTTTGTTTGAAAAGCAGCTCAGGTGTCCGATGGTGCTGGCAGGGAGGATGAGTGCACCCATCATGGGGGCGGTGTTAGAGCCAACTACACACAGTGCCACTGAGAGACAGTGATGCAAATAGCAGCTTGGACTTGGAGGAAGCATTAGGCTCACCAAGCCGACATTAGGAGGTTGACCTCATAGCAAGTGAGCGAAAGCATGCATTCACAAGGGGAGGGCAATGTAGGTCACTGCAATGATTCGGTTTATTTGTCCCTCCACTCAGTGGTAGACTTAGGCCATTCTTTTAATAAACATGTGATCACTGTTGGGACAGTAAAAGCAGCACAAGGCACTTTCATGGCTGACTGAATGAAGGCCCCCCTCAGGGGGGATCTCACCTTGGATCTTGGTGACATCCACAGAACAGAGGAATAAATGGTCAGCAGGCACAAGGGCTTAAAATAATGTAGCACAAAATAATAATAAAGATAAAGAATTCCATCTAATGCAATGGACTGGTGTCCTATTCGGGATTAGATCTTTGTATTATGCCCAATGTAGGTTCATAGGTAGGTACTAGGCTATTGGCCCAAGGGCCTACGTAAGCCTAGCCAACAAGGGTCCCTGGCTTACGCCACCCAAGAAAGTTATTTTCCGGTGCCACTGTCGAGCAGAGACACAGAAGTGATCCCCAGGGTGTATTTCCTATTTCCCATCCAATCATCAAGATTTTTCTTGAAGAGTGCTAATGAAGAACTTTGCTTGACATAGATGGGTAGCCTGTTCCAGAGTATGGGAAGTCTCTGGGATAGGAATCTATCCCTCCAGCATGTCCTGTTTATTGTGGTGACAAGGTTTAGGTCCCTAGAGCATGTACTCAGAGGGATTGGGATTTCTTTAGGTGTAGCATGTCCAGCAGCTCTGGGTTTGACACAGCTTTATATGTTAGGCAGAGATCACCTCGGAGTAGGCGATATGCTATGGAGTAAAGCTGGAGTTTTTTGAGGCGGTCAGTGTAGGGCATTTGTTTGAGTCCAGTAATCCTCTTTGTGAGGTACTTCTGTGGCCTTTCCAGCTGCTTCAGATGTCTTGTGAGGTACATTCCAAAAGGGGCGTTGTACTATATAATGGGTCTAATGAGTGTCGAATAGAGGGGAACGATGACCTCTTTTTTCCTGGATGAGAACCCTTTTATGATGAGGTGTGCCATGTAGAAGAACTTCCTGACTACTGTGGCGATGTGACTATCAAAGGAGAGACTACTGTCCACCTGGGTCCCAAGGTCTCTTATCACACATTTGGTGTTAAGTAGATTGCTGCCTATGTGGTAGCTCATGGGTACAGAGTTTTTACCAAAGGGGATGACACTGCACTTTTTGGCATTGAGCTGTATGTTGGTTTAAGCTCCGACTCCCCATAAGCATGACATGGATAATCAGGGAATGAAGTATAGTCAACATATGTCATACCTACTGCACCAACAATAAAACATTCACCTACAAATCTCTACTTCATCATGCCATTTAGTTTTATTTTAGAGTTCCTTTCTCACTTAGAACTGGTCTTCTTGTGTCTTATTATGCAGTGCTCAAACATTACTCATTTAGAAAGCCTCTGCTTTCTGACACAGAGTTATACTGTTTCTCTTTCTCCTTTCTTAGCAGAGCTCATAGTGAGTGTAATTATATGCATACTTATTCTGAATCTTCACACTTTTTTTTTAAGCTTTCTTCCTAAGCATTTTATAAACATCCAATTAATGGGCCAGTGACTTGGAAAGTATATATATATATATATATATATATATATATATATATATATATATATATATATATATATACACACACACACACACACACACACACACACACACACACACACACACACACACAAAACGTGAGTTTGTGTGTGTGTGTGTGTGTGTGTGTGTGTGTGCATACTGTTTTGTCTATGTATATATATGTGTGCGTAACTCAAAAGGTAGAATGCACATTTGGTAGGAATGTTTTTGTGGGTGTAGAAAAAGAGAGTATACACAAATGAGTGAATGCTCTTTTCAGTGAATCACAAATGGTTGTATTTAGTTTTTTACAGTGTAGATAACCAGGAGTGTGCAGGAAAAGTAATGTTTGCTTGAAAAAGTGGTAGTTGTGAAGGTGTGCAAGGCTGTGTTGTAGCAGTTGTGAAACCTTTCTGTATCTGCTAGGTAATCTATGTTTAAGCCTACAGATCAGTTGTAAGACTGAAATATAAATGAACACTAGTATTCAAAAAATACTCAAACTGAGATTTATGTATCCCATTTTTCTAACCATCACCATCCAACACTTATAATTCAATATCTATCTCCTATCAATAGATTTCCTCTATATTAAATAGTTGCACTACATGTTTTCACGGTAAACCTTCACACCTTAAAAATAACAGACATAACATAACATAAAGGGCTCTTCAGCTCAGTCGGACAATCCCGGTCAACATATGTAAAATAAATAAAAATAAATAACTGTTGTAAAGCAACAAACAGTGGTGCAGCTAGGATGGGGATTAAGGGGCAAGCTGTTTGGGATGTAGTGTTAGAGGGCACGATCAAGAGATGCGCATTGATTGTTCACGCAGTACAAGTATTCGTTTCTGAATTAATTTCATTACTGCTTTTGCAGTCAGAACTGCAGTGCTGAAGTGCTTCATGTGTGGTATAAATTGTAGTAAGTCATTTGCAACAAGCTTGCTTCCTTTTTAAATGCAGAAGCAGTCTCTCTTTTTTTTTTTTTATTATAGTTGAGGTGTGCCAGATTGGGGAACAGCACTGGGTACTTGGTGAGTCACCTATGGGTCTGATAACAAAACACAAGTCTGTTTTGTCCTAATTAATATACTACTGACATTTATTTTCACTACTAAGAAAAAAAAAATCTGATTTAAAAAGATACTAGTCCACAATGGATATGTTAGCATATATAGGTACCATACTTGGCCCGATTGCTGTGCTTTGAATATGTATATACCCTACCTTATCAAATAAAATAAATATGTCCTAGTCCAAACTCATGAAAACTGACCAAAGTCTGTAGTCTGTCACTAATAAATCAATAATCCACGTTCTTCTGGAAAAGAACAGCAGAACAATGACTTCTGATTTGGCAGCATTAATTATCATACCGTCAACTTCACACACATCTGTGAACCATTCCTGTACATGCTGGAAATCACAATTACTTAAGGGCAAGAGGGCAACATTGCAAATAAAGCAACTGAAATCTTCAAGTCCTAAAGTGGATACTCTCCAAACCGGAGCTGCCTTGATATACTGTCCATGAAAACCACAAATGGGGGAAAACACAGCATGCAGCCTTAAAGAGGGCACACTTTTTGTTCCATGGATACAGGCAATGAACAGAAAGTACAGCAGCTCTAGAACCTAATACAGTTCTAGCACATGCTTTCTCCAGGTCCAAAAACACATGTAGACAGGTTTAGCATATTCCCACAACCTTTCTAATACCTATGAAGGCAAAAGTTAATTCACTTTTCCAACCTCAGAGCAGACTCATTATTGCTCATCCTGAATCCAAAGCCTGATTACCACATGGAGTCTCCTTTCTAGTACACTGCATAAGCTTTCCCAAGAAGGCTTAGGAGTAGAATCCCTCAGGTACCTATTTTAAAAATGGAGACTATTATGATTGCAGGCAAACCTGCAATTGTATTTTTTTTGTTCAGTAACAGAGCAACAAAGGTGTGAAATGTACATACAGTATGTTGTATAAAAGCTGTATTTTTAGTGATGATGTGGCAGTGATGCAAAATATGGAAACAAGTTGACAGGTAAATAAACCTGCATTTTTTTCTCTCTGCATTGGCACTGCAAAACCTGATAAAAATTAAAATTGTATTAAAACTGCAGTAGAGTTAAATATTTACTTATTTTACCCTTTGTTAATTGGGTTAGACCCACTAGGCCAGCATTCTCATTTCATAGCAGATCTGAAATGCTATTCATATGAACTAGGGGAAGTTTGTCTAGAACACCCGAGAACTTCAACTACTCTTTTTCTGGTACCATAGGATCTTTTACATCCACCTGAGATACAGCCAGCCCAAACAGATGGGACCTAAGTTTCAAGTCTCCTATGAAGGACAGTACACTCGTGAGTGCAACAATGCCTTTACATTGCATTCAGCATCAGTACTGGCTAATTAATCCAGGTATCTGGTGTAGGAATAGAACAAAAGTAAAAATAGATGTCAGGCAAATCCAAGCTTAACCCAGGAAAAGATAAAAAGAACTGATGCAGATGAAGTGTCCTTATGTCTTTTATGTAAGCATTTTAGATAACTTGCAATAGTACAGTGACATCGTATAAAGCGCGTTATTCCAGTAATTACTGATTTTGTTACAAGTATTAAGCTTTTCATTGTTGTTTATGTACAAACATTTTTTACAATATAGCATTGACTTGGTAATGCATATTAAGCTTTTAGACTTATTAACATCTTGTAATTAGTTAACGCACATTACTTGTAGTGACGTGATTATACGTGCCCACGTCACTTACAAGTTTAAATGTTTGGCGCTATTGTGGGTTCTGTTTCTCTGAAGAAGCTACTGTAGAACAGTGGCGAAAACGTGTGTTACTTGTCAAAACAATAAACCTGCGTTAAGGACACTTCATCTGCATCAGTTCTTTTTATCTTTTCCTGGGTTAAGCTTGGATTTGCCTGACATCTTTTTTACTTTTGTGAAGTTTCGGATTTTAATAGTTGTGTGTGTAGGAATAGAACAGACACCCTTCTGATCTTCCAGCACCAAAGGCAAGTGTGCTAACTTGTTGAGTCATTGACACAACTTGCTTTCTCTCGGTGCACAAAGCACATGTAGACAAGTTTGAGATTTTCCCACAGCCTCTCTACAATCCATGCAGAGACAACTTGATCTGTTGTTAAAAGCTCAGGACAGAATTGCCATTGCTCATCCTGAATTCAAGGCCTGATTATGACATGGAGTCTCTGGCAGAAGCTTTCCTAGGATGGCTGAAGACTAAGTCCTCCATAAGTGGGACACAGCTTCTTGTTTAATTACGTCTTTCTGTATGGATGGGATAGCAGAATCACCCAGACTCTTTCAGTTATAAGGACTAAACTAGTATTAACTATTCCTTAAGGCAATGCATCACTCAGGTGACATTCTCTGAATTCTGAAGTTCAGAAAGTGCAGTAGATTTCTAAATTCTAAAGACAGATTCTGTTTGGTTACTGCTGTGCTGACTGTATCTGTTCCAGTAATGGCCCATCCTGTGACACCACTCCTAGTGGTAAAGCAATAAGAACCTCTGTCTTTGAAGACGCAGGTAAGAAAAAACATTCTGGGACAGTCATTATGGGTTGTTGAATTATGCTACCAGAGTAAATAGCCATCCATCATTACATCTTTATGATCAATATGTTTGCTTTTTTAAAATATTTTGTCAATGTTGTCTTTAAAAGAAAACCTGTATCTGAATATAGGGGAAGGTTCAGAGGAGAGGTTATTGGAGTCTAAGCCTCTGGGGGTTCTTGACATGCCCAGTGAGACAGATGTGAACAAATGTCATGCTACAGCAAGACATGTACTCTGCAAAACTTATTTGTTAGCTTTCTGCAGTAACTTGAGGCTGATATGTATTTTTCTGTACATGTTAGCAACTGCTTTAGGGAAAGTATCATATGCATTGCATATTTATATTTCTTGTATGAATTCTGCATCGCATTTAGATTTATTTCTGGTTTTCATAGCAGTAACAGTTACATCAATTTTGTTTATTTTTTTGTTGTTGTATTATGTAAGATATTCATGGAATTGACATGCAAGTCTACATTCCAACACAGAGTAAAATTCAGTTTATGTGTATTTGTACTTAATGTTTTTCTCTAGAATGGCAATTCTGTACTGCCAAGGATATTTCTTTGGGCTGTTCTTCACTAGACTTGGCAAATCACTGTAATCTAATTCCCTCCCATTAAACATATTTTATTAACTTAGTAACTAAGAAATACTCCAACAACACAGTAAAATGATGGCTTTCTGCATCTTCCTTTGTTTTTGATATTGTTTTGTGGCTTCATGTCATCATTAGGTTTGTGAGCTTTTGTCGGTTAGTACTGACTATAAGTAGCAGCTTGGATGTTGACTATTTTTTAAAACTTTCTGCCACCTCATAAATCATATAGGGATAAATAACTATGACCCAGATGACATGAGTTTAATTAGCAGATCACTTGCGTGCTGGAGCTCACAATGGGAAAGGAGGAGTGAAGTGGCATTGCTGTTTCAGCTCTCTTTGAGAAATGGGAGTGTAGCACACACCTGGGTCATACACTCCCGTGACAGAGTCCCTGGTGAAAACTTACCAGTAGACAGTCTTGAGCGGCTGCATCACTTGTGGAAGTGAGTGACATACCCTCACTAATTCCTACTATATGCTGAACCCTGCAGCACATTACTGGGTTTACTCTGTAGAGCTAGGCCTAAACTCTCTTTTGGCTATCACCCAAGGGAACGAATGGGACAATAGCCTAAGAGGGCAGTGATGGTCAATAGGTAGCAAAGGCTAAGAGGGCAGTGATGGTCAATAGGTAGCAAAGTGGAAAAACTGGCAAAAAATGATAAAACTTTCCATTACAATGTGTAAATGTTTACCTTCTCCGTTTATTAACTGAAATTTAGGCTTGGTCCATAACAGGGAAACTTAAAACAGTTATTCAGGAACATTCATCATTTAGTGCCTTATTACAACAAGTACTGGGCTGGAAGCTTTAGATGCATGTGACATAAACCACCACAGCCATCATGAGTCTCATTATGCTACAGAAGATTATGGGCAGGCAATATTCCAGGTTTGTTAAAAGAAAACTAAAACAATGAGCAAAAAGGTCACACAGAAAAAACAATCAGTTAAAAAACATAAAAATCTAGCAAAGCTAGACTTTCTACTGTGTGATTCCTTAAACCTCTTATATCAGAGGTGACATGGGATATATGCAAATTACCCTTTAAAGACATCAGGTGTTTCAGCTAAATGACAATTCTGAATGTCCATGTCTTTATGTTTTAAGTCTATTAATGGACAAATTCAGACCAATAAATCCAAACCCCACTAGCTGTGGACATGCATGTTTCTGCCTTATTATGGCGTCATCAGCACAGCATAAGTGCAATGTTTGGCTAACATTTGAAAACACAGGGTTGTCGTATCCAAATGATATCCATAAATCTTAGGGTGACTGCAAAATATCCCAACTAAGAATCTACAATAATGAGTAAAAAGGTCACACAGAAAAAACAATCAGTTAAAAAAACATAAAAATCTAGCAAAGCCAGACTTTCCACTGTGTGATTCCTTAAACCTCTTGCATTAGAGGCGACATGGGATATATGTAAAGGCTTGTTAAAAGTAAGGAACAAGTTACCTTATAAACACATAGCCTTCAGTAAAGTGCATGTGTACCTCAAAACTTGTCAGTACCTGGTGCTGTTCTATAAAATAAGCAGCTTATAACCTGCATTGCTGTTGTGATAATTGGCAAGTCTGTTAATATTAGAATTTAGAAGTGTAGTCGTGTGAACTACTGTGAGGTGTTCCAAGCATCGGGGGGGGGGGCATCCTTGTCTTGGAAGAGTGCAAATGCATGTGCAGCACTGTAATATAGTCTAGAGCATTTATTACTATGAGTATGTGACCTTGTAAACTTTATCCATTTCAGTAATGCAATTACACCTTGTTCCTGTGAAAAAATAGTATGGTTGACTCACCATAAGAGCTTACAACTCAGATACCCTTCTTGCACAGGTCAGAGTAATCAGTAAAACTGTTTTCCATGTTAACACTCTCAAGTCATCCAGACTAGCTGTTTCAAATGGAGCAAGTGTTAACTTCTCTAACACAAAATTAAGACCACAGGGAGGGGCCACAAGTTTTTTATGAGGTCTCTTATGCAAAACCTCTTTCAAGAACATTTTGACATGAGACTGCATTAAAAGAGGAGGATCCATGAGCAGACATGCTGAAATGTCTGATAAATGAATCTTGATAGAGGAATAAGAAATGCCATTAGATAATAACTCACACAAATATTGTAAAACCAGAGAAAGACTAGCCCTGAAGGGGTCCTGATTATGTTGTTGGCACCAACTAGAAAAGTTGTTGCATTTGCTAATATATGATTTTCTAGTAGCAGGCTTTCTTGCCTACATTAGTGCCTGCTATACTTACTCAGAAAGCAGGGGCCTAAAAGGAGTTAAGACCCTATAGTCCAGGCAATCAAATGAATATGATTAATGTTGGGATGTATCAAACACTCTTAGTTTTGTGCAAGTAGATCCAGTCTGTGAGAAAGCTTGCAGTAATTGTGACTGGTCATTTCCAAAAGAAGGCAGAACCATGATTGCCAGGGCCAGAAGTGAGTCATCATAATGGTCTTGGGGGATTCCTTCTAAATCTTCAGAAGTACCTTGGATATTAGTGGAAAGGATGGAAAAGCAGACAGGAATATTCCTGTAAAGAGACGGCATCTATCTTTCAAGCTTGCATGGAGTCCTGGAGCAGAAGTTTGTCAGTTAGTTGACTGTTCAGAGAAGAGGCAAACAGGACTACTTGAGGAACTCCCCACAGATGGATCAAATCTTAGAAGCCCATCTGATATAGTTTCCATTCACGAGGGTCTATTCTGGCCCCGCTCACCTTGTCTGCCACACAGTTTTGCTTTGATGGAATGTAGGATGACTATAGAATGAGTTTGTGCTGTGAAGCTATACCCCAAGCTAACATAGCTAGTCTGCAGAGGGGTTATATGTTCATAGGGCCTATATAAGCCTAGCCAAAAAGGTACCCTGGCTTTCGCCACCCAGGAAAATTATTTTCCTGTGCCACTGTTGAGCAGAGCCACAGAAGTGATCCCTGGGATGAATTTCCTATTTCCCATCCAATCATCAAGATTTTTCTTGAAGAATGCTAATGAGGAGCTTTGTTTGATATAGTTACGCAGTTTGTTCCAGAGTATGGGAAGTCTCTGGGACAGGAATCTATCCCTCCAGCATGTTCTATTTATTGTGGTGACAAGGTTTAGGTCCCTAGAGCATGTAACTTGGAGGGATTGGGATTTTTTTAAGTGGAGCATGTCCAACAGCTCTGGGTTTGATGGGTCTACTTTATTCTATCGAAACCGCGTTATGTCGAATGCGAGTTCATCAACACATAATCAGCGAACCGCGAATCCAGTGAACGCACAAAACCACAAAATTTGAAATGTCAAAGTGTTTTGGTTGTCCCGTCTGAACTACAGATCCGTAAGGTAAGTGTGCGATAGTTACGGACATTAGGGTTAGGATTAGGGTGCGGGTTAAGGTAAGCGCATCGATAGGTAATGTAACATGGGTAATGTATTTAACGTTTAGTGTAGGGTTTGAGGTATAGGTTTAGTTAGTGTATGTGTGTGGTTTATTTATTTTGTTTGGGTATAGCTCCATAGGGTAAGTGTGCAGTAGTTACGGACCTTGGGGTTAAGGGTAGTGCATAGATAGTGGTGTATGTGGGGTTTAGTGTAGGGTTAGAAGTAGGGTTTTGATTGGTGCATGTTTGTGGTTTATTTATTTTATTTGGGTGGGTAGTATGTTTCAGGCGGTGGGATTGGCCAAGTATGACAATTCCGTATTTTGAGTTTCGCAGTTTCGTGCGTTCAATTATTTCGTGGTTCGGTGTATATGTGTCAATGGGGTGGTGTTCGACATAATGCGTTTTCATTTAAACAAAGTAGACACGGGTTTGACATAGCTTTGTATGTTAGGCAAAAATCGCCTCTGAGTAGGCGATATGTGACGGAGTAAAGCTGGAGATTTTTGAGACGGTCTGCATACGGCATCTGTTTGAGGCCAGTAATCCTCTTTGTGAGGTATTTCTGTGGCCTTTCCAGTTGTTGTAGATGTCTTGTGAGGTACATACCAGAAGGGGCGTTGTACTCTATAATGGGTCTAATGAGTAATGAGTAGAGGGGAACAATGACCTCTTTTTTCCTAGATGAGAAACCTTTTGTGATGAGGTGTGCCATGTAGAAGGATTTCCTGACTAATGTGGCGATGTGATTATCAAAGGAGAGACTACTGTCCACCTGTGTCCCAAGGTTTCTTATCACACTTTCAGTGTTAAGTTTACTACCGCCTATGTGGTAGTTCATGGGTACAGAGTTTTTACCAAAGGGGATGACAATGCACTTTTTGGCACGAGCTTGAGGCCATGGCTTTGACACCAGGCATCTGTCTCAGTGAGGCCCTTTTGTAGGATGTCCACATCGTTAGGAGTTTCAATTATGGCTCCTAGTTTGCAGTCATCTGCGAACTTCATTAGTCAAAGACCTTCTGTGTTAGCCTGTACTTCCCAGAAGTGAACCTTGTGGTACTCCACTTGTCACTGGTCTGAAGTTGGATTTGGAGTCTGCTACTTTCACAGTCTGGATTCTGTCAGTGAGCCAATTGGCAAACCATCTTGTGACATAGGGATTTATACCTAGTTTAGTGAGTTTATCTATAATTCCAGAGTGGGGGATGGTGTTGAAAGCCTTGGTGAGATCTAGATAGGCTGTGTGAACCACTTTACCTTCGTCTATGGCTTTGGTGACTGCTTCAAAGAAGTCTATCAGGTTTAGGAGACATGATCTGTCTTTTACAAACCCGAACTGGGTGGGGCCTAGAGTTTGGAGATGAAAAATGTCTTTGTTTACAAGTTCCATGATGATACGTTCCATGGCCTTGCAGATCAGGCTTGTCAGGCTAATGGGGCGGTAGTTCCCGGGGTCCATGGTGGATCCCCCTTTGTGGAGTGGCATAACCGTCGCTGTGTGCCATTCAGTGGGTACAAATCCTGAGGTGAGGCTATGACTGAACATGGTACTTAGGTGGGGTGCCAGTTCATTCTGTAGTCCGTGTAGAACGCAGCCTGGGATGTTGTCAGGTCCCATGGATGCTGTGTTCTTGGCTTTGGAGAGTGTGGTTTTTACCTGTGCAGCCATGATTAGAGGCACTTTGCATTCTTCCGGTATAGAGATGGGCCCTTTAGGGGGTGAGAGGGGGGTAAAGTTAGCAGTGAATCTATCTGCCAGGATGTTGGCAGTATCAGTTGGTTCTGTATATTTAGTGCCATTGTGCTGTAACTCAGAGCAGATCTGAGTGTTGCCATTGAGATTCTTGACATAGCTATAGAATGCTTTGTGGTTGTCTTTAGAATCAGTGGCGATTTTGTTTTTGTAACTAGCTTTGGAGGATTTTATGAGGGATCTCAGCTTCTTACTGAGGCTGACCAGGGAGTTCTTCCAATCATGGGATTTTACTCTTTTTTGCAACAGTTTCTTTCTTCTATTGTAGAGTTTGTTTATGGCAGGGGACCACCAGATTGGCTTCATTTGTTTGGAGGATAGCATCTTGGTTCTGTTAGGGATAGCACAATCCATGCACTCATATAAGTGCTTATAAAGTGCAATTGTGTAGGATTCAGCAATTGTACCTCTATTCTCCATCTGCATGGGTGTCGTGAAGTTTGCCACTTCTGTCTTAAGAAGCATGAAGTTGGCTTTGGAGAAATTTTTTATGGTAGTTTCCCCAATGGGGGGTGGGGGTGGGATGTGGATGTCTAGGGTGATTAGCTTGTGGTTGGATCTGACCAATGAGGAATTGACCTTTGGTATGGAACACCAGTCACCCATGTTGGTAATGACCAGGTCTAGGATATTGCTGCCCTTGGTGGGGGTGTTGATAAGTTGATCCAAGGCGCTGGAATTTATGAATTCTAGAAAACGTTGAGCAAAAGAGTTGGTACATGAGTAGTTTTCCCAGTTAAGGGTGGGGTAGTTGAAATCACCCATTATTAGGGTGTTGGGTTGTACCCTAATATTTTCCAGTGTATCAAGAAATGAGGAGTGGGAATCCTGGTGCATGGTAGGAGATCTGTACTAAGCGACAATTTGGATTACAGTCTTGCCCAGAGTTAGTTGCACTTGGATAATCTCGGATGCATTATGCTGAGCAACTAGCCTGGAGGTGTGGATATCCTTAAAGAATATGAACACGCCTCTGCCTTTAGTGTTTCGGTCCAGGTTAGGTGGCCGAAAGGTGTGGTATGAATTATAGCCTGGTAATGCAGGGGTGCTCTCTGGAGCCTTGAACCAGGTTTCTGATACTGCACAGATGTCGATGTTCTCCATTTTAAGGAGTGTCTCGAGTGAGTGCATTTTGAGGTTTAGACTTCTAGCATTAAGTGGCATTACCCTCAGATTTTGCTTGCTTGTACCTGTTATGGTGGTGAATTTGTCATTTGAACCTTGCCTAAAAAAGGCACTATAGGGGTAGCAAGAGCTTTACCCAGTATCCGGAACACCAAGAGCGACAGGTGCAGGCCATCTCTGGCAAAGCATCATGGTCTGTTGATCATGTCATCCCAGGCAGACAGATACTGGATCCCCTTAGAATGACACCAGAAGCTTAGCCTTATGACCTGGCTCCCCTTGCTTGTTCATGTACCACATGACTGTGGTATTGACTGTAACCACTTAAACAGGTCCCAGGACCAAAGATGGTTCAGAGAGTTGAGTGCCTTGATCAGGGCAAGCATCTCCTTGATATTTATATGCTTGCACCTGTCCTTAGTGTTTCACAACCTCTGCACTTTATCCCTCTAGAAACTGCTCCCCAACCAATATCCAAAGCATCTCTGGTGACTGAATGCTTTGAAGCAGGGAGGGAAAATGGGAGACCTGAATGTAAGAATATCAGTTGTCTACACCAAAAGACTTCTCCTCTGACAAACCCCAGCACTGGGATCTGAAAAGAAAAAGGGTGCTGATGCTGAAACCAGAATTACATGAGATGTCACTGCATCTTTCTCATGGCGAGTCTTTCCAGGGGTACCATAAGAATCATAGATGCCATGAGAACCAAATTCCTGAGGTATTCCCCTCGCAGTGACCGAAGTTTGAGTGGAAAACCTTAGGAATCGATCTAGATGAAGATCTATGTTTTCCTGTAAAAGAAAACCTATTTGAACTGCAGTGTCTAGCTGACATCCCAGGAACACAATTATTGTGTCTAGCTGACATCCCAGGAACACAATTATTGTGTCTAGCTGACATCCCAGGAACACAATTATTGTGTCTAGCTGATATCCCAGGAACACAATTATTGTGTCTAGCTGACATCCCAGGAACACAATTATTGTGTCTAGCTGACATCCCAGGAACACAATTATTGTGTCTAGCTGACATCCCAGGAACACAATTATTGTGTCTAGCTGATATCCCAGGAACACAATTATTGTGTCTAGCTGACATCCCAGGAACACAATTATTGTGTCTAGCTGACATCCCAGGAACACAATTATTGTGTCTAGCTGACATCCCAGGAACACAATTATTGTGTCTAGCTGACATCCCAGGAACACAATTATTGTGTCTAGCTGATATCCCAGGAACACAATTATTGTGTCTAGCTGACATCCCAGGAACACAATTATTGTGTCTAGCTGACATCCCAGGAACACAATTATTGTGTCTAGCTGACATCCCAGGAACACAATTATTGTGTCTAGCTGACATCCCAGGAACACAATTATTGTGTCTAGCTGACATCCCAGGAACACAATTATTGTGTCTAGCTGACATCCCAGGAACACAATTATTGTGTCTAGCTGATATCCCAGGAACACAATTATTGTGTCTAGCTGACATCCCAGGAACACAATTATTTTGTCTAGCTGACATCCCAGGAACACAATTATTGTGTCTAGCTGACATCCCAGGAACACAATTATTGTGTCTAGCTGACATCCCAGGAACACAATTATTGTGTCTAGCTGACATCCCAGGAACACAATTATTGTGTCTAGCTGACATCCCAGGAACACAATCCTGTGTGAGGGAATCAAGAAAGACTTTTGGATGTCCTCCTGGAATCCCAGTTTGAGCAAGAGAGATCTGCAACCCAAGACAGAGATTCCAGACACCTTGAACAAGACTCTGGAAAGAGAAGCAAACCTTCTAAATTTGGAAAAATGTGGATAGCCTGTAGCCTGCAGTGAGATGCAATCAAAGCCAGGCAATTTGTAAACACTCTTGGTGCAGTGGATATCACAAAGGGTCAGGCAAGGAATGGATAATGTGATCCAGACACACAAAACCTTAAGAAACATGAAGTCTGGATGAATATGGATGTAATGATAAGCATTTTTTAAATCTAGTATTAATAGGAAACTTGAAAGAGGAAGGATGGGTAACAGGTTGTGAAGTGACATCATTTTGAATTTGGGCACTATCACAAACAGGTTTAGAAAACAAAGATCTGGAACTGTTCTGCAAGCATTTTCTTTCTTTGGTGCTAGCAACATCCTTGTATAAACCCTATTTCCCCACTCCTTGAGACAGCATGTGATGAACAGGTGGAAACAAAAGAATCTGGTCTGAAAGATGAGGAATGACCCCCTGGAAAGTAGGAATTTCCTCGCACTGCGATATGTAACATTGAGGAATAATTTTCAGAATCTATTTGTCTGAAACAATCTGTTGCCAAAGAGAAAAATGAGGTTCAGATTTCTGGAAGAGAAAAAGTGCCAGGGTATGAGGGAGTCACAAGGTCTCTTGAATAGTCATTCAAACTTGTTGGGAGATTTTAGGTTTCTTTTTGGAACCTGCATTGCCATTTCTTCTTAAACATCTGTTTACCTGAATTCTGTTTTGTTTTTTTTTTACCAAAATTAGACAAGGAGAAAGCAAATCCCTTGGACAATTTGAAAAAGAGGGCTGAATAATCTTAGGTATTCCTTGGATCAGCTTGCCTCTTACATCACACTTTTTGATCTCCTCTACATTAGAGAAGCCAAACACAATCTCTATCCAAGGGAGAATTTAAAATGTCATTTTTTGCATCATCTTGGAGGTTCTGGGAATGCACCCAAACAAACCTCCTTAAAACGGTGCCATTGGGCATGGCCCTGAAAGAGTATCAACTGAGTCATACGCACACTGCAAACAATCAGTGGTGACCTGACCCGTGCAACACAATAAACTAAGTTACTTAAAGCAGACTCTTCTTCACAAGTAGAAACTCTACATAAAACATTCCCCATACTTTCATTTGTCAGAACAAACGTTAACATATGAGCCTGACAATTCAAAGTTCTCATTATCAAAGTTGCAGAAAAATATACCTTTTCCCTGTACCTATCAATAATTCTATCATCCTTATTAGAAAGGCTGGGACTGAAATTAACTATGTGCTAAGCAGGAGTGGAATAAACTAAGGTTATAGCTGTTGGGTCAGGTTTGGAATACTATATAAAAATGTAAAAGACCGAGGAACTTTATACATCCTTTCTGTCATTTTTACGGACAGTTGTCTATCAGGAAAATTGCAGGCAGTAAGACATGCATCCGATAAAGACAACAGGACAGGAATAGTAGTATTTTCAGAGGAACTGGGAAACCTCATTTGTCTGCCACTGAAAACATTGGGACAGTCTAGCAATAGTCTCAGACAAAGAAAACCCCTGCAGGGAGCATCAGAAACTGAGCTCTCCTCTGATTCTGATCAGAAATCTGAGGACAAAACCTTGAATCAGTCCCTGCATTTTCCTGTTCAGATTCAGAATCTTGAATCTCTTCAGGAAAAGATAAATCCCTTTTTCTTTTATCAGAAACTACTTTACAAGGATCAGTAGCCTGAATTAAACCCTGAGCCAACACAGTAAACGACTCCTATCCAAAGAAATTTGAGGAGGGGTAGATACATGCTTGGTTTTCGATTTCTTTTTGATAGGGAAAATGGGGCCTACCATAATACTAATGGCAGCCGCTGCCTCTCCAGGGATGGACACAGCATTCTGACTCAGCAGAGAAACCTTCTCTGTTCTCTCTACCAGGACTGACAAGAGTGGCTCTCCCTTGTCCATTGAGGGGACTCCAACAGCCAGAGAGGATGCGGCTGACCCACAGTTCATAATGCTTGTAGGTGCTATATCAGAGGGATCTGGGTAAAAGATCAGTGGTCTGAGGCACAACAAATGGCCACATCAGAGTTACCCACCTGCTGCTGAGGCAAATTGTTAGTGTGCTGTTGTGACAAAGGCTATTTGCTTAACTTTTTCTTTGTGGCTGGAGAAGAAGGACCGACCATGGGACCAGTAGTTTGTTCCACAGTCAAGCTGAAAATGGTGCCTCCTTCCCAGGGAAGACAAGCAGCGAACACCAGTAAAACTGCCAGTCCACAAAATGTACTTTATTGACATAAAAAACACAGTAAAAAGCACTTTAAAACACCATGGCAGCTCCATAATTGAAAAGTAAACAATTTCCCAGCAAAAAAATATGTTTACAGTACTTTTAAACTGACAGAAAGAAACAAGTGCTCTGTTTAAAAGAACGTTACAGTCTTGAAACAGTCCTTGTATCAAAATAACTTTCCTGAACTGAAAAGTAATAAAACATTAACAAAATTTAAGAAAATGGAAGGTTTATCAGCCAAGGGGAAGTTATTTGCCCATCAATGAAAAGCAGTGTTGATCCTCAAAACCCTCAGAGGATCATACTCTTCAACAGCAGTAAAGCTCTGAAGGGCTCCATGCCCAACTTCCCTTTTAGTCAACTCAGCTCCAGCAACTTGACAGTTTGGACAATTTGGATATTTTCCATTAGCAAGTGTACCCCTGTTGTATGACTTGAGAATCCATTTGTCTGAAGCAATCTGGTTCCACAGAAGGAAAACGTAGACTCAGGGAGACGGAGATGTTGTTTGGGGGAGGGGAGGATACCTCTCAAACTCTCAGCACAAGAAGTCTGGACAGTGCCAAAATTAACAGGAGATGGGGTGCAAAGGCCAAAGTCAGGGACACATTTTAATTACTATAAACTTACAAAAGGTGTTAGAATTAATGATTTTGATTTAGCATGCTTTTTCTGGAGGATATGACATCTGAAATTCAAATATCAGACTTTAATTATTTCAGTAGTCACTGATTTGCCAGAAATCCACAAATGTTATGAAGAACAGACCAAAATATGAGACAAAAATCCAGATAGCTGAAAGGTATAGGGGAGTGCCTGAAGAGTCAAATATTTATTCTAATGTCTTGGACTGTCTTTTAATTTAAGAGGCCTTCCCTTTCTTTTTGAAGCCTCTTTGCTATTACTTTTTAAAAGTCCTGTTAATCAGCATCTTGCTGTTTGACTTGCTTTTTGGAAAAAAGGGAGTTGAGATGGAAGGACATTTTTTAATTTGCCTTGAAAAAGGAATGTTGGACAGTATGGATCACCCCCTGAATCAACCACCCCCTTTAAGCAAACCTCTTAACCACCTCAACTGCAGATGGTCCAAAAAGAACTTATTTGTTATAATAGAATTTTAAATTTCAGTTTTAAAATTTTAGGGAGATTTTGAGAATCATATCATGAATTACTCAAACAGCAGCCCTAGACATAGTATCAGCAGTGTCATAAGGACTCTTTAAGACATGTTTAATTACACGTGAAGCAGATGCTAAAGAGGCATTTAGAGTTTTTACCTCAGAATGGAAATGTTACCAGTTAACTTCTTTATGTTCTCAAAAGAAAGAAGTAAAAACTTTAACAAGTGAGCCTATCAGTTTAAAATAATGAATATTAAAGAGACAGAAAAATAAACCTTCTTCCCACGTCAAAAGCATTCCCATCCTTGATGGATGGAATGAGATTAGCACTGCCTATTTGTCTAGCAGAAGCAGTTTTGGATAATGAAATCACTGCAGGGACTAATTTGGGGCTAGAAAACAAGTCTTTCTAAGTCTGAGGTATTTTATATATAACCTATCAGATTTCCTAAGGGCAGGAGGTGACTATCAGATAAACTAGAAGTTGTCTAGAAAACATTCTCCAAACCACATAAAACAGAAGGACAGTTGCAGGTTGAGGCAAATACAGCTGTGGCAAATCATAAAAATTTTCTGGGCAACAGGAATATCATTCTATTCCCAAAGAAAACTTATTTCATTTTAGAAAAGTCTTCAGAAAAAGAAAATTCTTCCTGAAGGAAATCTAAAGCCATACTTTCCTCAGAATTAGAGTCTTCAGCTTGTGGACAGAGTGCTGAAGCACAAGATGCTCCCTCCAATCCCTTATCTTCTTTTTGAAAATTGGCATCAAAAAGAGAGGAGAGGCAACTCTTTCTTTTTAGACAAGAAAATGGATACAGTGAAAGCCAAAATAAATTCCTTGGTAAATTCCAGCAAGTCTCCCCTAACCATAGAAAAAGAGACATATATATATATATATATATATATATATATATATATATATATATATATATATATAAAACATTAACTCAAAGTGGCTCAAGCTCCTTTTCCTGGCTAAGTTGCACACTAACATCCACCACTTCACCTAAGACTAACAAGAGTGGCCCTATCTTGCCTAAAGAGGGCTACCCTACAACTGCAGAGGACTTGTCTATTCTGTGGTTCTTGGCGGCAAGTAGGTGCTATACCACAGGGACTCAGGAAAAAACAGCTGATCGAAGAATCAAGTCCGGCCAAAGTAGATAGAGTCACCCAATGGTAAATGAGGCAAAGAAGGAGCTGGTCTGACACCCAAAAACTCCCTGACAACTTCCTTCTGAAAAAACACAACGAACCAGCAAACTGCAAGTGTGTAATTTAATAGCGTTCTGGTACCTTGGCTGCAAAGCCTTCAAGTAATCTTTCTTCTTGCAGATGGGGGAAGGAAAAAGCAGAGATACAGGAAACTGTTCCATAGGTCTGTTTGTGAAGGAAGCCTGCAAGTCGAGAAGCAGAAACTGAAGGAGCCGGTAAATCCTAAAACAGGCAAAAACAGGTTTTGAGGTTAAAAAATAAAATAAAAAAGCACCAAAATCATCAAATCCTGTCCTAACACACAAATACTAATGTAACATATGAAAAAAGTTAAAAAAAAAGATTAAAACACAAACAGATCACTGAAGCATTCACTGAGGTAAAATCCCTTGTCACAGTGAAACTGCCCAGAAAAATGTTGCCTAGCCAAAAACATGCAACTTTTCCCAAAAAAAAAAACATGTGTTCCTTAGAAAAATAAGTTGGCGGGAAGTTTTCCTCAGTAGGGAACTTATCTGCCCAGCCTTGATGGATCATTAGCCAATGATCATTTCCATAAACCTCACACAAGGAGTGCACTTCTGCAGCAAGAAAGCTCTGAAGCTTTTGCTTCTTTAACTATCTTTTATATGGAGCTCTGGTCAAGTATCTGGCAGTTGGAGCACATAGAAGCATTTAAAAGGTAGCATGTTGGTTATACCTTTGGCAGGATATAACCCAAAAGCTTAGGATACTGCAACAGTGATCTAATGTTAATCACTGCAAGTTCGCTAATACATGGAATGAGATCTTGCTGGAAGCCATCTGTCTGTTAGGTTAGTGAATGACTGGCCATGAGAAAGCTGACAGGCTCTTTTATGTGCATGTCTGGCAGAATACAGTAAATGATATTAATGCTATCAGTGGCCAGGGCAGAAATTATGAGGATGTCAGACACCAGGGCACCAGCATTAGTGTTACAAACTCTTAGACTGCTTGCCTGAAACAGGAGCAGAAGGGCAACAGGAGGGAGCTCATTGACCGAGTCAGAGTTGCTCCATGTCTCTCTGCATGGGGTTCTGATTCATCCTACACAGCTAAGCTTCCCCACTCTCCAAGAATCTCTGGCAGAGATGCCCTACATGTGTATGTGTTTGAGAGAACAAGTAACTGAAAAGGGGGAAATGTGTGGAAAATTAACTCATTGCTTCTTACAAGAGTATAGTTATCAGGAAAAGCAGAGGTGCTGCATATCCTCTAAGAGTGCACTCATCTTTACAGGAGACATCCCTTTACTCCTGAAAAGAATATACTTGTCAATGTCTTCCAAGTCTTCATTTCAGTAAAGGTACATACATAAAATGAAGGCAGCAAGATGTGAGTCTTCAAGCTGACGTGACATACTAAGCTATTTGCTAAGCATGCCAGTGAAATAGCATGCAATATGCAGAGCTGAAGTTATTGAGCATTTGTAAAATTTTACAAAAAATACGACATTTCCATGTTTACATAAATAATGCAAAAATAGCGTGATACTGTCTTGTTGGAGTGGTGTATTCAAACAATGAGTATTAGTAAAAAAATGTCATTAAAACAGTGGATAATGTGAGGACTTTTTGAGGTACCAATATTCTTTTGGCAGTTATGACTAGTATGCATATTTTCATAACTGCATTAATTTCATAAAAGCTATGTGATCTACAGGTGAACAAATGGCGCCATCTTCTACGAAATATTAGACACATTGTGTTGCCACTGATACTTGTCATCTAATACAAATGGTTTGGTGGATTAATATTGTTGTGAAATACTGCGAAAGTATATGTATAACTTGCATAGATTCATCAATATCACAAAACAGCAGTATGCTGCCTTGCTTGTCATAAATCATTGGAAAGCTCTTGAACAGGTGAAGAATTACCTCACTGACTTCTTAAATATATTTTGTACACTTTCAGAGACATAACCCTTTGTTTGACTACAACACTAGTATTTTTTGCAAACAAAATACAACTTTTCTTTCATAAATCTGCAGTATAAAATCAGTATCTAAAGACAGACCTTTGCTAATCAAACCAGTGCATAGCCCATTATCTGCCAAAGAGCTAACATGGCTTACATTTGTAAAGTCTGATAAATGATGTGAGGTAGGAAAATCATTCTAATCAACAGTGTTTTCAATAGGGAATTTTGGAGAAAAGCTGTCTGGAAGCAAATGGTTTACTGACTTAGTAGACATCAGGAAGCAAATGTGTTAATTAGCCTCCTTTGTTCAAGAGTAAATGAGTTACATGCAGTATCATGTTTTCTTTACAGGAATATCAGGGCTTCAGACACAATGACTGCAGCCATGTTTTGGCACAGCCAGGATTCACAGTACCAGCACTGGATACAGACAAACTGTAGTCCAGATCCCCAACCTAGTCTGTGGACACAGTGTCTGTGCCAAACCCAGCCTAGACATGCAGGAGGACACGTAATTATAGGAAGTCACAGACAAGTCTACCTGGAAAACGGTGTTTCCCCCTTGGTTGTCACAAGCTACACTAAGCACAGAGAAGACAGGGTGAGCATCATGTTTCTGGCTGAACACACCATGTGCAGTGCCCCCACCCAAACAGCTATCTCAATATCTGAGACTCCACACATGTGCAAGGCCACCATATAGGAACAGGCTATCACCACCACTGTCCTTGCTGAAATGGTAGATGTTTTATGGGGTCTTCTTTCATTTATCGAAATTACACCTACCTGAATTCGAAACGAGTGAGACCACTTCTACAAAAGATGACAATTACGAAGTCTCGAATCACTGAAAGGTACGCCCAGGGTAAAGAACTATCTGGCCATCAGGACAAAACAACTAACCTGAACAAATTCAAACTGACCCAAGTGGGGGGATTTTTCCTCACACCCCCAACTAAATATACCAACTACAAGATTGCACTGCACTGGAGAATAGGGCAAAGTCCACCATGGCGGCCAAGTAGTTCTTTACCCTGGTAACACCTGTCGGTGATATGAGGCTTCTTAATTGGCATCTTTCGTAGAAGTGGTCTCACTCATTAGGAATTTGGGTAAGTGCAATTTTGATAAATGAAGATAAACTGGTTGTATGAGCTGTGTGTGATGACTTCTAGGCGTGCATGTGCAACCTGTGTGACACCATGGACATCCTGCTTAAGTAGATTGTATAATGTATGTCTCTCTCTCTGTACACAGGCTTTGCAGCAGATGCACTTCCCATAGCTGCTGCAACTCTGTCTCCAGTGGTGAAGACCACTAAAGAAGGTGGAGGCCATAGTGAGGCACACATAAAGCCGCTATTACCACACCACCACCAAGTGTGGAGGGGAGTAGCATATGGCAAGGATGTCCAGGAAGGCAGGGTGCTTATACCACAATGATGCATGGTACGAGCTTCATTTCCATTCACAAAGCACTCTTTACTCTAGGCAAGGTCTGAGTAGTGCCTATGACCCTCACAAAAGAGGGCAATCCCATGGACAGAGACAAGCATGTTCTGCACCTGCATCTCCTGTGGGTACCACACACAAATGCACAGACACTCATACATTCACAAGACTCCAGTCCACAAACATGCACAACAAAGGAGAAAGAGCCCCACCCCACCCATTGCACCCTAATCTCCCCATTCCCATGTATGACACCCATAGTACCACATTAGATTTGAACATATCATCATATACACAGCTGCCTATGGATGGCACTTGACATTGTGGCTCTTAGAACCTGTGTTAATAATGATAAGTGTAACCATTGTACTCTGTTACTTGGGTAACCTATGTCTGATGCACAGTGTGGCCAGTTGATACAAGGAAGAGCACACCCTAGGTGAAAATTTACATGCATCATGTTTCTTTTCTTTTCTGTATAATTATTTATTTCATGTATTTACCAGGATAGTCAGACTGGGCAGAAACCTACACCTTTTTTCCAGGAAATGGGGGGGGTGCTCTAGAAAAATTCCATCATTACATAAATAATATAGTAAACAGTTGTATACAAGTAATCAGCAAATATATACAATTTAAGCAAAGTACCATTAATTAACAGCAGCATTAAGAAATCAGCTATGAAACTTTTTTCAGGAAGAGAAGCAACAGAAAAAACATTACCCGTATACCTCTGTTTACTATGTTCTTTATGCAGTCATCAAATATACAAGATTTAAACAGAATATCATTAATTAATAGCAGTATCATGTAAGGAGCTAAGAAAAATATTTGCAAATGAACTTGAGAAAAGGAGGAAAATGGAGGATTAGTATTAAGAGGTAGGAGAGAAGGTTCTAGAATACATAGAAGGAATAAGAGGGGGAGACAGAGCACAAGTAGGAGATTTTAGAGCAATAACTAAAATAATAGTGCTTGGAAAGAAAAGGAGAAAGTAAGCGGCAGGACATTTAGCATCCAGGAGCTGTGCGTGTACAGACACAGGTATTCTATTGCTTGCACCTTAAAAGAGTTTGTTACTCTGTTTCTTACAGAGTAAGGAAGTTCCAAATGTTGGCCAGGAAAGAGGAGTACAAAGAGTCACCAGCTGAGTTGTTAGCATTTGTAACAGCTAACAACATTTTATCAGAGGATCTCTGCTGTCTACTCAGATTATACAATTGGAGAATATTTTTCAAACTAGGGCATTTGGATAATAGATGAGTTTATGGGAAGTGACTAGTTGGGAAAGTGTAAGGTAATGCCTTAGCTCTAACCAATTAAGTTTTTTTAAAGACAGACAATGATGTGTCCTGTAAAGATGATTGGCGGCAAATGTTGCCACCTTATAGCACTGTTCCAAGAATGAGAGTTGAGTGGATTGTGGGATAATCAAGATGGGAGCAGCGTAAAGTAGTGCAAGATTGAGAAGCGATTGAGCGATACTTTCTCCTGGCATTACTGCAGAGGTACTGTTTGTATAATGAGCACCTAGCTTTTGGTGGCTGTTTTTTACCGCTTGTTTTATGTGATGATCAGATTTTAAACTTTCCGCAGTAGTGGCTCCTAGAAGCTTAATTTGACTTACTACTTCCATTTGCTGTTGTTAGAGGAAGTGATATTGAATTATTTTTCTAATCATTTGAATATTTAGGGGTAAATAGGATTAGTTTTTTTTTTTTAGGGTTATTGGTCAGCTGTGTATTAGACAGCCAGGCCTCCGTAGTGGAGAAAGATTCTTGGATGAGTTGTTATAATTTACCTGTGCTTTTAGCAGAACAGATGATTGTTGAGTTGTCTGCATACTGTGTAATAGTGGCCTGTTTAGAAGCTAGGTGGAGATAATTAATGAATATAATGAACAACAGAGGACCTAAAATGGATCCTTGAGGGACACCCACTGTAACTGGAAGGAAAGAGATGGCGTTATTCTACAGTTTCACTGCCTGTTGTCTATTTGAGAAGTAGTGGGAAAACCAAGATCGTGAAGTTTCATATATTCCTAGGCAAGCTAGTTTTTGAAGCAATTTCTGGTGTGATATCATGTAAAAGATGTGGATAAATCTAGGAAAAGTGCAAAGACTAAGTTCACAGAGTTTCAATATTGGTTAACAGTGGCGGATCCAGGAATTTGCAAAGGGGGGGTGCAGTTAGGTTAGTAGACTACCGGGTGAAAGCAGGAAAGCGGGACACTAGGTTTGGTGGTTGTGAAAAGATTACCTTAAGAAGCTTTGACATCACATTTGGAAAAAACGATTTACATTCAGTTGCGCATGATTTTGCTGTGGATATGGTAGTAGAAATAGGTAATTCCTGTGATGCAAACAGCACATGTAAAGATAGTACAAGTATTTTCAATGCATGCCTAGAAAAGATGATTTGTTGCCCATACCAAGTCACATCATTCTCCTTCAATGTCATAATGGGCCATATGCACTATTATAAACTTGGAAAGAAACTCTCAGAAGGTAAAAATAACCACAGTAAAATGTATGTTATTGTTATGCGACATACAATATATACCACAGGCACAGATGTTTGGATAAATTTCTGATTTTAAGCATAGTTATCTTTTATTAGTGTTTTCATAAAAAAGTCCATAAATTAGTAAAAGCTTCATTTAATAGATGTACCAAATAACTAAACTCAAAAAACTTTCCTAAGCATGCAATAATGTTTTTGGATTGTTTACTGTTATCAGTAATACTACTGCTCAATTCTTAATTAAGTGGATTAGTAAGTAGCATTCTTCTTGGGTGTCTTTCTGCAAATAAATCAATTACTGAAGAATAGTCTATCAGGATGTCTCTATGCATGAATAGCAATAGTAAACTGTTAAGGCGCTCTTGTCCCATAGTACTCCGGAGTTCAGACTTTATCAGTTTTAAGGCTGAATTAGTCCTCTCTACTCTAGCAGTTGTGAGTGGAGTGAGCAACAGGGTATTTAATATGAACAAAATGTTTGGGAACATGTTGACGTTTGTTTGTGAATATGTCTGCTTCAAGTCATTTGGCACAGCAGAACTGGCTGATAAAGCTTCCCATGCCCTTTTCCACAGTCTGAGCTCTTGGGGAATGTTGTCGGTGAGGGCAAGTCAAAAGAAGTTTTAAGTGAATTCTCTCTTTCTAATGTTAAGCTGTTCAGGTTTGATGGAATAAGTGTAAATCCTTGTATAGCTGTTGCTGCCACTGTAGTGAATCTGCTGGAGAGTTCATGAATAAAGTGATCCAGAAAGGGAATAAAAATTGCTCTTCTCCAGTACACTTCTGAAGTTTGTCTATCAACATTGTTCCTCATAGTTTGTTTGTTACACAAACGTGGAAGGGGTAAATCAGCCTTACTACAGAAGCTCCCGATTTCTGACATATCTCTGAAGATATTCCTAAACTCATGTTCAATGTTTACACGAATAGCCTGCAGCTTGTCAAGCACACAGCTGACTTGCTCATTTGCATACAGTATGTCCTGTGACGATCTTTGTAGAAGGTTGCGTAAGGGGCTTAGTAAAGCCAAACAAGAGCCTTGCTGACTGGAAAGAAACAATAAAGCACGACTTTGTAATTGAACTGTAAAGTCCACTGGCATCTGTCAAAGTTTTTCCATCCCAATGTGGCCCTCTGTTATTCATAATATTGTCTAAACAGTGAAGACGTGCTTCATAGATATGACAGAAGTCATCAAAGGCTGTATGTCTCTCCACCCATCTGGTCTCAGAAAGCAACTTAAGCTTTTGTTTTTCTATTGGTTTTTGGCCACTTGCCTTTCGCTGTAAATTCATGTACTGTACTGATTCCTCTAGGCATCTTTGCCTTTTTGGGGAGTACTTGAAAAACAAACCAACTTCCTTCACTACATTTAACATTATTTGTACTTCTGGAACTTGGCAAGCCTTTGAAAGTAGAAGGTTCAGCTGGTGACTAGCACAATGGAAAAAATAGCATGTGGTACTCTTTCTTGAAACAAAGCTGCACAGCCTTTCTGTGCTCCAGCCATGTTTCCAGCACCATCATACCATTGAGCTCTGCAGTGCTCAAGATTCAATGTCAACTTTATTAGGCATGCAACCAACTTATTGCAGATCTCCTCTCCGGTGACAGATTCACAGGCAATAAACTCTATGAATCTCTCCACAGGATGGCCATTCTTCACTTATCGCAGTACAACACCAAGTTGCTCCCAGTTGCTTACATCTGCAATTTCATCTGCTTGGATGGAGTAAAAGGGTCCAAGAGGCTGTTGTTTAATATCCTTTATTATCTGCTGTTGAATATATTCTTTAATACACTCTAGCAATTCATTCTGCACTGTTTTTGAAATATATGTTGCATTCTTTTGGCATCTCTGCAAGTGGGTTTGTTTGTAAGTCGTTGTCACCAGTGTCAATTTGGAAATCGACTAGAGATCTGAAGTTTCCTTTGTTGGTAGTACCGTCAGATGTCCAGTCACCTCTATGTCCATGAAGTGCTATCCCTTGCCTTCCACAGTACTCCAGACACTTTATAATAGAGGTTAGTAGAGCTCTGTTTTTGGCCACCTGTAACTGTGAAGCATTTGAAATTGCAAAGTCTATTCTTTGACTTTGATTGTCACTTGTGATTCTGAAAGCATGTAATTTTGCCTCAGATTTCTTGTGGTACTTTTATTCAGAGTGTCACTGAGTATCAGCTTTGGAGCTTCCAATTACAGTAAGGCTGCTCAATGAAGAACTTTGCCCATTCTGTCTGTGCTGGTGTCTGAAATAACATGCAGGCTAAACCATACAGCCCATCCTGTTTCACCGAATATGCCAGAAAATTAAACTGGTCTAGCCATGAGAGTTGACATTGGCGAAGGGAACTTCCTGATTTTCTTCTTTTGTCTGTGAAGGCTTTGAGTGGAAAACGGAAACTGTCATGTGGTTTACGATGATTTATGACAATGACTTTCTCCTTATCTGTAGTATTAGCACATGTGATGTACTCACTAATATCTGTCAGTGAACAGATAGCATCACCGATTTCATCTGAATACTTCTTAATGAAGTAACTGACTACACTTACGGTACTTCTCTCACTTTCTAGGTTATCTCTTGAGCTGCTGACTTCAGTGATTGTACTACCATGACTGACTTCTTTGGTGGCACTACATTCATTAATTGTAGTTTGTCTCATCAAGCACACACGACACTCTGACTGCTGGTTTAAAAAAATGAAAACAAGTATCAGTAGGTGATAACTGCGCTAACAGTATAAGAAAAAAAAACAATCACAGGAAAACACAATCTACACTCTGCATGCCTGCAAACCTACAAAGAAATTCAAAGTACACAAGGACTACCAAGATGTTTCATCTCACACATGAGCTCCTTTCTTGATATATAAACAAATCAAACTTTTAAAGTGCAGTACCTTTCAGTTCATTTTCCATTCATTACTAGATTTCCTTTCCAAACTGAATCAGTAAAAGTTATGAGCACCCTAATTCACAAAAACCTAGACAAATACTTTACCACAGAAAATAAAGTGTCATACATATCTGAACTATCTAATATAATCATCCAGAGACAATTTTTTTTATTTGCTTACAATTTCTTTAGTTAATGCTGTCATAGTGCATCACCGGTGTGTCCCGCAACGTCATCAAAGTGCCTGATGATGTCTGCGTCGTTCGCATTTGGGATGGAAGTTGCGGGGGTGAATTTGTTTGGAGACTGGACCACGAGTCCATAACTGCTACTTAACACAAGCCAGTAGTTTTCAGACAAATTAATGCTAGGCCTTTTAAACATTTTGCATGCATTTTGTGGATACTTCATGGTCAGGCGGTGGCTACTGGTTAATATACAGTGCATGCCCTGAACTGATAGTGGAAGTGACTGGATACCAGCAGCAAATCCCCTCGTTTGTGTAAGTTTTCTTTCACTGATTTTCTCCTTTGCTGTTTCTCTATTTGCATGTGATTATTATTTTATGCACTCATTTGTTTTAAACTCAGATGGCAGTTGAGTGATACTTGATGCAACCTCATTGGTCTTTTAGTCAATAAACATGGGTTTAGGTGCTACCTTGTTAATATAGGAATGTGTGCCTGTAGCCTTAAAAACATAAGCTCTACAGTTTCTTTGTGGTTGTGAGGTAGATCATACTCCGGCTAATGTGCTATTATGTTTAGCGATTCATTCCCTTGTCTAGTGAACAGTGTTTCACATTCTGTGTGTTAATAAAGTACCCTGTAATGCATATTCCCTCATTTGAGAATATTTAAGCAAAAACATGAAGGAAGGGCATTTATTTATTTATTGTTTATTTATTTTGGGACTTCTGAAGCAGAACATCATATTTCTTAGTGAAAGTCTAAGACCCATGTGCACTTTAAGAAGCCAATGTTTATTTCAACTATTCATGCCAACTTCATTGGCAACACAAGCTGTGCTGTATTAAAATGTTAGCACCTTTGTGGCATACACTAGAGTAGATGCTTAAAATATTCTAATAATGAAGAAACAGGATGCTGCTTTTTGTGTCAGATCAGCAATACTAGGAAGCTCTTTACATTATGTGCCACAGGCATTTTTTCCTGAAAATGTCAGTTCTGAATACCTGGCAGTATGGAAAAAGAAATGACTTTTTAGGATGACGGTACCATTGACTAAGCATACACTTGGGTCGGCACTTTAGGATCAGCTTTCTTGCTCCTGGGTGGTTCGGTCAAGAGCGGTTTGATGAAGTCTTTTTGGAAGAATTGTATTTACTACAAGTTGCACTGCATAAGAATTATATTCATCTATGAGTTACACTGAATGAAATGCCATGTGATGGAACACAGTGTATTTGGTTTAAGTGAGATTAGGATTCCGAATGGGGTTTTGTTTCTATTAGGGTAGGTGTAATAGGGTTAGGACTGGGTTTATGGTTAGGCATATAACTGTGGAGTGTGTGAGATATCGTGTGCTGCAGGTGAGTTATGGCAGACTGCCTTCCACAAGAAATAATACAGATAATTATACTGTCTTTTGTGTATTTTTGATGAGTAACTAACGATGAATATGTGCTTAACTGAAGTGATTTTTTTTTTTTTAGTTAACAATTGTCTCATTTGTTTTCTGTGATGCTAGGCAAATAAATAAATAGTACCTGTCACACAACATTTCTAGAGGGGTTAAAATACATGTAATAGAGGTCCAGTATAGCCTCAATACTTCATCTCAGGGTGTTGAACGCTGAATGAAAAAATATTAACAAAAAATGGTAAGTGTGACTTACGTTATTGTAGGATGGTGGTAACAATGAAGCTTACTAAAAGATTACCTTGAACTGAAGAAGAAGGAAGTTCCTTTGATGGGGAAGTAATCATCATATACTACAATGGCTTACTGCCTTACCTCTCAATCTCTCACAGCAAGAAATCTGGACAAAGCTAAAAATAATGGTGGGACTAAGGCACAAAAATATGGACAGATTTTAAGTATACTGCTCGTGTAAACTCAGATAGTTGCTGGAATAGCAGGTTTTGCGTTATTACATATTTTATGAGGGATATGAAGTCTAAAATTTAGTGTCTGCCATTATTTATTATTATTTAGTGACTTCAATCCTCATGTTGGCATCCCACAATTCTATTGGAGTGGGTGGGGTTACATGATTATGTATGCAAATTTTGTTAATCATTGCCCCAATTTTTGGCCAGTTGTACTGACTTTTCATGGGCCTTTATCCAGATTTTCAATGTTTCCAGGTTGAGAGGTATGGTTGGACAGGAAAACAAGAAAAATGCTTCACGCTTATCAAATGATCTATAAAAATCAGTGCATAACAAGATTATATATTCCCCGTTCTGAAGGAGGGATGGTCCTCCTTGAATTTGGTTATATGTATAGATCTGCAATCATGGGACTCCACACATATCTGCTGACCTCACAAAACCCAAACTTAGTAAAAGTTTTGAAACATGAAGAGAATAAATCTAAGATGACTTCTCTGCTTAACCTAGCAGAAGCATATCAGTGTCAAGCAGGAATAGAAATCAAACCAGAAGTAGATAAAAATTAGGCAGCAACTGAATGTGCAAAAAAACAAAAGAATGAATATAAGGTGAAGGACCAGATGAGAAGGCAAGAAATGTAGAAAACACATAAATATAGTTGCAAGTATCAAAAACTTCTAGAAGAACCTCATGTTGATCAGGAAGGGTGGGAGGTTGGTGTAATGGTTGTGTCTAAGGTAGAGACACAAAGGTGCAGGGTTTGATTCTTACATGGGGTAATTGGCTAGGCTTAAAATGGCTCACTGGGGCAGTTAGCCTAGTACTAATCTATGAACCTATGGAACGAATGCAGGAATGGTTAAGGACAGGTGAATTCAAACCAAGAGATGAAAGGTTAATGCTGGCAATACAAGATAGTGGCCTACATACACGCTGGTTTACAAAGTCCATTGAACATGTGGAAGAAACAGACAAATGTAGGTTTTGTAAAACCGAATTGGAAACAGTCACACACCTCGTTGCTGGTTGTGACATACTAATGGCGGAAGGGTTGTATACTGAAAGGCATATTAATGTGGCAAGACTATTACACTGGGGATTGTGTAAACATTATGGTACTGAAGTGGCTGAAAAACACTTGAAACATGAGCCACGAAGCATCATAGAAAATGATGAAGTTTATATCACATGGGATCACCCATTACCAACAGTTCAAAAGACAGATGCTAGAAAACCGGATATAGTGGTCCAAGAAAAGAAGACAAAAGTAGCATCAATCACTGAAATTGTTACATCCAGTGACTACAGTGTCCTACATACAGAGAGACACAGTCATAAAATATCAGGATCTGCAAGCAGAAATGAGAGCAATGTGGAAGAAAGATACCCTTATAGTTCCAAAAGGAGTAGGAGCAATGGGTCTTATAAAAAAGAGTCTACAATCCTATTTAGATACGCTACCAATACATGTAACTCTGTATGAACTGCAGAAGGAGTCACTGCTGGGCACGTTGCGGGTGCTGCAAAAAGCACTACTGGCTGACATCAAAGATTAAAGTTCATGAAATTAGTATTGTTTCAATCATACTTTGACTTAGAAATGGGGTCCATTCCCGTCATAGTATTAGAAATCCAAAAGATTTGGAGAAATTAAAAAAAAGTAGGGAGAAAGATTATTTTGCCATTTTACAGACTGGAGACAGTCAGTAATATAGCCCCTGAATGACAGTAATGAAGAAGGGGACAGTCCAATTTCAGACAGTTTATACAGGAGTTTAGGGTGAGAAACTGTATTGAAGGCTTTTAATAGGTCAGAAAATAAGGAGGAATCAGGTTTGCCTGAATTGCTGTATTTGTGTATTGTGTAGAGAATTACAGGAGGGCAGTAATTGTACTGTGTGTTGGGTAGAAGTCATGCTTGGTGGATTTTAAGAGGTATTCTTGTAGAAGATAGTGGAGGAGTTGCTTATTAATACATATTTCAGGAATTTTTGAGAAAGATGATAATATTGCAATAGGCTGAAAATTACAGATGCCAGATGAAATGCCACCTTTATGAAGACGAATAATTTAGGATTTTTGTATAGTAAGATTTCATAGAATTCAGCTATTAATCTATTGATAAGGATAGAGAATGAATATGCTATGGCATTGGTTCATAGATGAATACTAGGCTAACTGCCCTGAAGGGCCATTGTAAGCCTAGCCAATAACCCGAGGTCAGACTGAAAGCTTGTATCTTGTGTCTATGAGGTGAAGACCTTAACCATTTTGTTAGACTCAACTCAGTATTCAGTTGGGAGGTTATCACCTGCAGTGGAGCAAGGTTTAAGTTTAAGTAGAAGTTTTTTTTTTTTTTTTTTTTATCATTGATGTGGGACAGGTCCTAAGTGGAAGTTGCAAGCAATGGATATAGAGGATGAATTAGGTTTATGTGAGGATGCTGGGGGGTATTGTGTATGGTGTATGGGGAATGATGGTTTTATTCTAACCTGTTATTCTCTAAATTACTAGGACTAGATGCTATTGAGGGAGCGGTAGAAGCAATGGATAGTGGCGAAGAGTTTTAAGTTACAGAGATAATACTTTCTATGAAGTAAGTATTGAATAAGGTAGTAATTGCTTGTGGAGAGCTATTATGAGAACATTTCAGATCCTTGTTTGAATATGGATGCAACAGATTTTGTATTGATGTTCAGACCTTTTGGTGGTTATTTTTGTGTCAAATTTGTAAATGGTTATAATATTGTTTTTTGCCAGGGTCAACTTTTTTTTAACTCAGATTATGCAATTTTCTGTAAAGCTGCAGTTTATAGAGAGTTTTAAGTTTAAGCCACTCTTTCCAAGCTTTGTCTCTGTTAAACATTGTATTTTTTGTCTCGGTAGTGAGCCATAGTGCATTATTACTTTGTACTTTTTTTTGCAGAGTGGGGCGTGGCTGTTTAGAGTATTTAAGAATAAGGCATTAAAAGTATTGACTGCCTTGTTGACTGGAAGAGTTTTTAGGGCAGACCAATTAAAGGGTTTCAATGTATTGATGAAGGGGCCTTTACTGAATTTAGAAAGGTTTTGGGATGTTTTAATTTAGTGATTGTTAGGTTGCTGGGTGGTATTTCTATGGGTATAGGCTAGAAGGTGGTTGCTAAGCAAGTCTGGAGAGGTTCCAGAGGTTGTAAATTAGCTAGGGTCAGAGACCAGTATCCAGTCTAGAATTACACCTTTACTGTTGGTATTATTAAATCAAGTGTCTGTTTTGATAAGTTGTGTGTAGCCATAAAAGCTTATACTAGCTGAGGGGAAAGTCTGACATAAGGTTTTGCCATGAATATTTACATCACCTGGTATGATTTTTTTATAAGGTATATTATTAGTCATTCAGGAGAGGATTTATAGTTGTTATATTATTTCCAGGTGGGATAGAGACTGCAACAAAACAGTAATCTGCAAACTCATTGACCATAAACTCTTATCAGTATCTTTTACCTGTGAGAAGTACCTACCAAAGAGGAGTAACCCAAGAACTAAACTCTGGGTACACCATAAATAACCGTTTTTTTTCTTGAGGAGGTAGAACAGCCCACCCTAATTTCCTGGGTTGTGTGTGTGAGCGAATTTGCTATGCAATCAGTTACAATGGGACTAGCATTTAGCTGGACAAGTTTATTTATGATAATGGTGTTGAATGCCACTGTGAGCTCTAGATATGTGGTGGGTACTGATAAGCCCTCCTGCACAGCTTCACTAACCTCCTGCATAGCTTCATTAACCTTCTCAAAGAAGTCAATCAGGTTAAGTAGGCAGGAACCATGCATAAGAAATCCAAACTGGCTCGGGTCAAGAGTTTGTAAATTACCCATCTCTTTATTAATTCCAGAATGATTCTTTCCATAGCCGTATAGATTATGCTGGTCAGACTTATGGGTCTATAATTTCCCAGGTCTGCTGATGCCCTAGCCCTTGTGCAAGGGGGTGACAGCTGCTGTCCTCCATTCATCCAGCACAAAGCCTGTTTAGTGGCTGACACTGGATAGCCTCTGTAGGGGGTCTGACAGCTCCAGTTTCAGACTAGCCAGTAAGCAGCCCAATATGCTATCTGGCCAAATAAAAGCAGTGTTCTTTGACTTGGATAATGCCTTGATGACTTATTCACAGACTTGAAGGGGGGCATAGATGTGGGTATGAGCTCTGGGAATATAGGAGAGGAGAGAAGGGTGAAATTAGAGCTAAATTTAAATTAGAGCTAAATTTATCTGCTAGTCTGTCTACAGGAATGCGGTCTAATTTGAGTTTACTAAGGAACTTTACCATGGTACTATAGCACAGACATTTAGTGAATAACTTAAAATATTTGGAGTAGGTCAGCAGTGAGAAGCATAGGTAAAAAGTTAACTACATGATGTATCAAAAAGGGTCACAATAAATTGAGTTCACTCAGATGAATGTGGCAAATTAGGTACTACACAGGGGTCACCAATGGTTCTAGTATTTTTTATCATCTTTACAACTGACATCACAGAAAGACAGCAAAAAACATATATTTTTTTCTGCAAATGACACAGAGATATGCAACAGGAATAATACACCAGAAAAAAGAATGCAAAGATATTTGACAAGACTAAAAAAAAATGAAACATTAAAGGACATCTCCAACCAAAGATCAAGTTTTTCCCTTCCTTGTAAACCAATTCAAATGCTTCATACAGACAAAACAAGATTTTAGTACTACTCCTTCTGTTCCCTGCTTTTTCTTGATTCTGCAGTCTTCCTCTGTGCCATTTTTTATGTGAAACTGTGCATCATTTCTTTGTGGTATTAATTAGATCTTCTACTGCATCATACAGGCACTCCTTAGCTGAGTACATCAGTAAACAGGAGAGAGGTACATTTATTCAAAACATTACAGCTTTAAGAAAACAATTACACAAGAGCCACAGCCTGTGACTGCATTTCTGCAAACAACAAAAGTATATTTGTTTAAGTAAACTTACCAAAACAGCAGATGTTTTTAACAGATTACTGTTGCAATAGGCAAACCTTTATGGGTTATATCTTGTCAAGGATATAACAAACAGACAATTTCCAAAATTTAAGGGCACCATCAATGCACCCTAACCAAAGTACAGTTCAAGGATTGTGGTATAAAACCAGTGGCTAGTGTACCAAACCTTCATATCTTTTTGCCTCAGAGTAGGGGAGGGCTATAGCCCTTTCAGCTAGGTGTCTGTTACAATTTAAAAACAAATGCCCATACCTTGGCAAGAAACACAATGACAAGAACGGGGATACGGGGGGAAGGTGTTCCTACTACAATAGAGATCAATTCACACATATACTATTATGGAAAGTTTACAACAGTGCTATCCTCACCATCACATCACTGTTGCAGTAGCCTGAGCTATATTGGTTGATTGCCAGAGCTTAGAAAGGAAGAGAGGAAGAACAAGGGTCAGAGTCAAGGAACTCCAGAGAATAATCCTAGCAGAACATGGAACTAGGAAATGAAACTAATTCATAATGTTTTGTAAAAGTGTGCACAGCTGACCAAGTTCCTGCCTCTGGTAAACTTTTACAGTCCACCCCTTTCTAAAAAGCCTTAGAAGAAACCAAAATGTTGCCATAATGGTTCCTGACCTTGCCTGAAAGTGAATTGTTATGGTAAGAAAAACAAAAACAAAGTCGCAAGACATTTAAAAACTGTTTGGTTTGATACTGATCACCCCTTCGTCTTACCTACATAGGAAATAAAAAGTTGATCAGAACTTCTGAAGGATTTAATCTTGTCAATGTAGTATCTGGGTTGTCTGTGTATATCCAGAATAGGTTCATAGGTTGGTACTAGGCTGTCAGCCCTAGAGCCTATACAAGACTAGCCATAACAATTCCCACGATATTTCTTCCCACAATATTTACTTCCCTGGACCCCTGCCTAGCAGGGTGACTGACGTGATCCCCAGGGTGAATTTCCTATCTCCCATCCAATCATCAAGGTTCCTTTTGAAGAGGGCCAAGGAGGCTCTCTGCTTGACATGTATGGGCAGTCTATTCCAGAGTGTGGGGAGTCTCTGGGTCAGGAACCTATCCCTCCAGCATGTTTTGTTCATTGTGATGACAAGGTTTAGATCCCTGGAGTGTGTGACTCTGAGGGATTGGGATTTCTTTAAGTGGAGCATGTCCAACAGCTCATGGTTTGATATGGCCTTGTATGTTAAGCAGAGATTGCCTCTGAGTAGACAATATGCCACAAAGTATAGCTGGAGTTTTTTTAGACAGTCAGCATAGGGCATCTGCTTTAGGCCTGTGATTCTTTTAGTGAGGTATATCTGTGGCCTTTCCAGCTGTTGCAGATGTCTTGTGAGGTACATACCAAATGGGGCGTTGTACTCTATAATGGATCTAATGAGGGATGAGTACAATGGGACAATGACCTCCTTTTTTCTGGATGAAAATCCCTTAGTGATGAGGTGTGCCACATAGAAGGATTTCCTGACTGTTGTGGCGATGTGGTTATCGAAGGTGAGACCACTGTCCACCTGTGTCCCCAAGTCTCTCATTACACTTTCGGTGTTTAGTGTACTGTCACCTATGTGGTAACCTGTGTGTTCATTTGTTTCTCCTTTATTTTATGTTTCTAGAAAGCAAACAGGGAGATGAATAGCCTGGCTCAAAGTAAACTGTGCAATCACTTTAGGCATAAATAAAGAATTTGTTCTCAAATTTACCCAATCCTACTGAAAAATGGGAAAAGATTGACTCACTGTAAGAGCTTGTAACTCTGATACTCTTCTAATATACAAATGAGTAATCAGTAATATGATTTTCTGAGTTAAGAACATCAAATCAGCCTTATGAGCCAGTTCAAAAGGAAAAAGTGCAAGTTTTTCCAGAACAAAATTAAGATCCCAAGAAGGAACCACATGTCTTCTGATGGATGGATGGATGGATGGATATGCAAAACCCACCTTTCAAAAAACTATTTGACATGCAACTGGCTAAAATGGGAGGATCTGTGGGTATACAAGACAAAATGGCTGAAGGGTGAATCATAATAGAAGAATGAAAAAGGCCAAAAAATGACTCTCACAAATATTGTAGAACCATAGGCATCTGGACCTAAAATGGGCCCTGGTTCTTATTGGTACCAACTAGGAAAATATTTTCCACTTATCCATATATCATTTTCTAGTAGCAGTTTTTTATAGCCTCTTTTAATGCATTATGTGGAAAAAGGTGCCTAAAAGGTATCAAAATTCTATCATCCAGGCAGTCAAATAAAGAAGATGAAGTTTTGGGTGTTTCAAAAAATTCCTATGTTCCGTGAATTAAATCCATTCTATGAGGAAGCCTGTTGCAAACTGACCTTGTCAATTTTCAGAAGAAGAGAGGTGGGCCAGAAAGGGGTCACTGCAATTATTCTTTGAGAGTCTTCCTGAATTTTTAGAAGAACCTTAGTTATTAGAGGAAAGGGTATGCAGAAACATCCATGGGAATGAAAAGGTCTCTGTCTCCCAGGTCTTTGTTCAAAGAGTCCTGAAGTAGAATTTTTTAACTGTCTGTTATGAACAAATTTACCTGAAGAGCTTCCCACAGTTGGAGGAATTCCTGGAAGTCTTCCTAGATTCAACTTCCATGAGAGGTCTCTGCTGGTTTTGCTGACATTGTCTACAACAGTATGTTGCTCTGATGGATGAAAGTAGCCTGTAGGGAAAAACTGTGCTATATTTCCACTTCCCAGGCTACCATAGCTAGTCTGCAAAGGGGATAGGATCTGGTTCCTCCTTATTTATGTAAGGCATCAAGGTGGTGTTGTCTGTGATTACTAGTAGAAAGCCTGAAACCCAAAGATGATTTAGAGATTTAAGAACATTTATTAGAACCATCTTTTTTAAAATTTACACATTTCAATCTGTCCTGCTTGTTCCACGTACCCTGAACCTTCACCCCTTAGAAACAGATCCTCATGCAAACTTTAATGCACTAGTAATTACAGACTGAACAGGGGTTGGAAGGGAGAAAAGGAGACCTGGATTGAAACATAAACTGGTCCACCTACCAGATAAACTCCCTTTTTACAAACCCTAGAACTGGAATATGAAATGATGCAGGTGTTAGTGTTGGGTCCAAGCAGATCTGAGGAATCACTGAATTTTCCTCCTGTGACATCTGGCCAAAGGAATCATAAGAAATATAGAGGCCATGAACCTAGAAACCCATGATAGCCTGTGAGATATCACAGCCTGGTTTGGGAGTATCAGACATTACTCCTTGTGAAATTCTACTTTGCGCTGAGGAAGAAAAGCTATCATAAGGGATGCAGCTAGAAGACACTCCCCAAAAAACTATTTTGCGAGATTGAATGAGAGAAGATTTCTCTAGGTTCACCTGAAACCCCAGACTGATAAAAAGTTTTCTTACTCAAGCCAGAGAGATTCTTTACAAGTTGTAGAAGAATTTGAAAAAAAAAAAGCAGTTGCCTAAATGGGAAAATGTGAATGCCTTGAAACCTGTAATAAGTTATGACTGGTGCCAGACACTTTGTAAGCACCTTTGGAGCTGTAGACAAAGCAAAGAGTAAGACACAGAATTTATTAGCAATCTTAAAAACATCTGAAATCTTTGAATTGGAATGTGATGAAAATCATCTTTTAAATCTAGTGTTACTAAAAAAGAAAACATGGGTGTTTATGATGGGTAACAAAAACTGTAGAGTAAGCATTTTGAATTTTGGGACTTTGATGTCAAAGCTTCGAAAAGAAAGGGCTATGACAGCTCTCCAGGTTCCTCCTTTCTTTGGCACCAGAAAGATTCTTTAATAAAATTCATTCCCCAAAGACAGCATTTGAGGAAGGGACTCCCATTGACAGTTGTAGCTTTTTTTGAATGATTCTCAGCATCCAAGTGCCTGAAACTATTTGGTGCCACAAAAGGAGGTAAAGACCAAGATGTTGGCACAATTTTACTGAAATTCAGGGTAAGGAGGGGAAAAACAAAAGGGTATATAACCAGTCTGCTTTTTTATGTCATCTTTGGTTTTGGGAGGATCATTTCTTCATTTTTTGAGCCTGTTTTGCATTGTTTTCTGAAATTGTATGGGATGCAGCCAGAAGAATTAGGATGATGTCAGACAAATTCACGGAAGCCAAGAACGTGCCCCCCTAATGCTGGCAAGGCAGGAGGAACCAGCTGCAGGTTGAGGAAAATCCTAATCCTAAATGTAATAAGCCATAATACCTATGCAGGGACTCTGGAATATTTTTTTGCTCTCACTGAAACAACTCTTTCTGGCTACAGTTTTAGAAAAAGATAACTCTTCAGGGGCAGGGGAGTGGCATCTGAAGAAAAACTTTCTTGAGAATCTAATTACCCCTCCCGTCGTATAAGTACTTAAAAACACTATCTAAAACTATTTCTTACTGTCCCATAAGACTGAGGATCAGAATCTGAGGGAGAGACCCGTACTGGCATTTTGCTATTTAAGATGATTTAAGTCAGTTAAATATGTAAGTGAAACTTTTGATGCAAGTTTTGCAAAGTTAAAATGGAGGACCACCAATGACTCTAGAGACCAAGGGTGTACAAGACTAGATTTGCACTCGACCGTAAAATATTAGCCAAATTCAAACAGAAATGCTTCAACTTCATAGTGTGCTATAGTCAAAAACAAGACAACAGAGCAGCAACCAAAGCAGGCAATTTATCTTGGAAGATAAACTTGTGCTGTACAATCAAACAGAAAATCTCGAGAACTGCCAAATTAGAGGGAACTTATGGATCTTAGGCATACCGGAGACCTCAGAAGAGAAGGACTTGATTGCTTATTGTTATAATAAATTCCTGCATTGAATATGCCTATGGACTTTGATTAGGAAGTGGACTGAATGCAGAGTGGGGAGGAAGAATGTGCAGTATGCAAGGCCAAGACAGGTATGGATTAAACTGCATTCTTACGAAGAATGTGCAGTATGCAAGGCAAAGACAGGTACGGATTAAACTGCATTCTTACGAAAAATGTGCAGTATGCAAGGCCAAGACAGGTACGGATTAAACTGCATTCTTACGAAGAATGTGCAGTATGCAAGGCCAAGACAGGTATGGATTAAACTGCATTCTTACGAAGAATGTGCAGTATGCAAGGCCAAGACAGGTACGGATTAAACTGCATTCTTACGAAGAATGTGCAGTATGCAAGGCCAAGACAGGTACGGATTAAACTGCATTCTTACGAAGAATGTGCAGTATGCAAGGCCAAGACAGGTACGGGTTAAACTGCATTCTTACGAAGAATGTGCAGTATGCAAAGCCAAGACAGGTATGGATTAAACTGCATTCTTACGAAGAATGTGCAGTATGCAAGGCCAAGACAGGTATGGATTAAACTGCATTCTTACGAAGAATGTGCAGTATGCAAAGCCAAGACAGGTATGGATTAAACTGCATTCTTACGAAGAATGTGCAGTATGCAAGGCCAAGACAGGTACGGATTAAACTGCATTCTTACGAAGAATGTGCAGTATGCAAGGCCAAGACAGGTATGGGTTAAACTGCATTCTTACGAAGAATGTGCAGTATGCAAGGCCAAGACAGGTACGGATTAAACTGCATTCTTACGAAGAATGTGCAGTATGCAAGGCCGAGACAGGTATGGATTAAACTGCATTCTTACGAAGAATGTGCAGTATGCAAGGCCAGGACAGGTATGGATTAAACTGCATTCTTACGAAGAATGTGCAGTATGCAAGGCCAAGACAGGTATGGATTAAACTGCATTCTTACGAAGAATGTGCAGTATGCAAGGCCAGGACAGGTACGGATTAAACTGCATTCTTACGGAACAAAAAATGGATTTTAAATACTGCTTATTTGCTGTGTGGCATCAAGGTGAACAATGCAAAAGTTATGGTATACCAGGACTATTCGAGTGATATCCCTAAAGCATGCTGTTCTTCAGGGGATCAGACTGGACCTGAAATGTAGGGCCAGAATTTCATGGCTCACTTATACTGCTGCAGTGCCACAGTTGGTACAGGCTAGCACATATCAGCAGCTGGATGCCCTTCAGAGTGTCCAGAGAGGGACAAAAGTAACAGAAATGAAGGGTGCCTCATTTGTGCAAAGTAAGGCAGGGCATGAAGTTCAAGAAATGCATGGCAGTATTAGCCATCGCAGAGCTACAGATGTGAGTGAAGAGGAGGAACTGCAGGATTGGAGTGCCACTGTGAAAAGAGGAAGTAATGATCCTGGTAACTCTCCTCAGACACAAAGTATTAGTGAACAAGAGGTGGTTGCACCATTGCCATTTTATGTGACAGCTTGCGGGGCTAGGAATCATAATTATTCAACCACAGTAATGACCAAAATGATCAACAATTTGAGAATGAATCCATGAAGAAGAACTTAAATATTCCCTTAACAAGAAGCAGTACTGTTGAAGCACCTAAAGGATCAAGCAGTCAGTGGACCAGAAGAAGGTACTGTTGTCTCTAGGAAAAAAGGTTGGTAAAACTTTAAAAGGATGGCTGAATAACTAGTTCGCTGAGTTGGTGTTCTTTGTACATTAACAGGGGCAAGAAGGCTTATTTGCCATTTTTACATTTTGGGTGGACTTGCTGCTCTAAAAATGGAGGACTGAAGTGTTTCCATAGACTTATTGATTAACATAGCACTTTCATTGATGGCTAGTTAAGATGATTTATTTTTCACTATTTTGATGATATATATATATATATATATATATATATATATATATATATATATATATATATATGTGCGTGCATGTGTGTGTGTGTGTGTCTATCTCAGATGATAGAGTTTTCAGAAATTCGAAATTCATACAGTTGAGACCATATGACCGAGTTTCCAAAAACTCGAATATGGAAAAAAAAAAACACAAAAATCTACCTTTTTTTTACATTTTTGCCAGGAGGCAAGTCGCCCTGCACCCCCCACCTCCTGTAACTTATATATGCCAACTCCGAGATCACACTACAGTGAAGAAGAGGGTAACTTTCCAAATCCACACTGTACAGTGATCTCCAAAAGCTTCGGGGCTTTTAAAAATTCAATCATATGGTCTCGACCATATGAATTTTGAGTTTTTGAAAACTAGATCAACTGATAGGGACCCATGTGTGTATGAGTGCGAGCTCGCGCCTGTATGTGTGTGTGTGTGTGTGTGTGTGTGTATATATATATATATATATATATATATATATATATATATATATATATATATATATATATAAAATATACATATATAGATAGATAAATACATATGGATGTACTTCTGAACATTAAAGTGCACAAATCCTGAACAGCTAATAATCAATTCCAAAAGATCGAAAGTCAAAAGACTGAAAAAACAAAATACTTATGTTTTTTTCCAGGGGTGCAAGCCAACCTGCACCCCTCTACTCCCCCTGCTATTTATAGATATTTATAGAGATCGCTCTACAATGGGTAAGAGGAAAATTCCCCATTCTCCATTGTCCACAATCTTGCATGGACTTAACACCAGCAGAAATAATGAAATGAGTTTCAATCACTTCTGCCAGTGTTAAACACATTCAGGATTACAAAATGCTCAATTACATAGAGTGTTTCTGAAACACACACATATACACAAACATATATAAAACTGTTGGTTCTGATTAGTGGCTAAGCTGTTGCATACTGTGTCGTCATATAAATCTTAAATACAACTATTTTGATTTAAATTAGATTAGGATTTTTTCAATTAGTTACACCAGTATATATGATTAGGTTTATCAGTTGTTTGTAATTTTTAATGGAAAGGGTATAAATGGTGTTATGGGGAATTCATTTTGTTGGGGGGGGGTCCAACGAGGGTAGTACAGCACCGATGTACCCTGCCTGCAGCACTATGCACACATCTCCTTTTCCTTTGGCTCAAAGAGCCAGGTATACATTTGGGGGGGGTGGAATCAACAGCTCTCATTAGACCCAGCATGGAATGAGGGGGGTGGGAAGGAGTCAGAGGAAGGGAGAAGACAAAAGGTGGGAAAAAAATATGTATTAAGGTGACATAGAAAGTAGTTGGTTGTTATCCAATTAGGAGAGCTAGAATTAGAAGCAAGTTCAACAGACTAAAAGACAATATTTTGTTGCAGGAAATCAAGCTTAGATGGAAAGAGCCATTAAAAATGGGAGGCAAAGAGTGTGATGTAGTCAAATGTCGTACTGTAAAAGGGGAAAGGAAGAGGAAATAAAATGCAGTCATTAAGATGATTAAGGAAGGTAGATGGGTTATCGTAGGGTTGACCATACTGCAACACGAACATACTTGGACCTGGATGGAGAGATGAAATCAGTGCAAAAAAAAAAATAAAATAAAAGGGACATTTTGTTTTGAACTAAAATCATTCTCAAGCCTTGGTGGGTACCATCACATGGTGCGCCTTTTGCCTACCTCTTAACCTCTTAGCACAAGAAATTCAGACAAAGCCATAAAAAGTGGGGGGACAAAAGGCCTCAAAATAGGGTCAACTTTTAAACATTGCTCTTATTAATTTAAAGTTGACAGAATAACAAGTTCTGCATTATCACAAATTTTCTGCAAGGTATGAAGTCTGAAACTCAAATCTGTCATTTATTTCTGACTTCACTCCTCAATGATTTGCCAGAAAACCAAAAATTTAATGAGAAACAAACCAAAAAATGTGCGGCAAAAATTTGGACAGTTGAGAGATATTGCTTGTTGTTTACTAAATCCCACCAAGGTCAACATAGACTATCATGTATGGATCATGGGAAAAAAAAAGAAGAGCTGGGCGCACTCATTCCAGGATAAAAAAGTCCCCAGTCCTGCCAAAGGCACAATGGCCAGGGCTGGTAGAAAGACTAATGCAAAGTGCTCCAAAAATGAAAGAGATCTTGCTGCTGTTGATTGCAAGTATTAATGATGTCATTATTTAAATGTATGGTTTTAGTGTTTTTAGTATGGACTGATGAAGCAATGTTTTAGAGTATGAAAGTGCTTACCGTATCTGCGATAAAAGGATTTACTTTAGCCGTGTATCTGTGCTTTTGCTTTTAGCTGGATATTTAACATTTTTGGCTTTATAGCACAGTTCATTCCTTGAGGGTCACTTTATTATATTTTCATGTTTTATGATTGTGCTGTAAAAGTTAGTTTCAATGCAGCAATGAGACCATATGTCTAGAACTAGGGAACCTTCTGCATGGTATTATAAGTGTTTTATTGTTTTATGTCTTCTTGCAGCTGCAAACATCTGAAGGCTATATATTTTCACAGGGAGATGCTAACAGATCATCAAACAGGTCCCATTGTGGCAATAAAAGACAACAGTCCAGAAAGTTAAAAATACTGACCAGCCAAACAAGATGCTTGGAAACAGAAATGGATATTTGAGGACAAAAAAATTATGTTTTGCTTCTTCTGTGCAACTAACACAGAGTTCCCGACAAGGGGTTACACACCCAGATCAAGGGAAAAATACTGAAGAGAAAAATCATTGAAATAGAAAAAGTGGCAAACATTACAGATGACAATTTAAGGTCATTAATTGACCAAATAAAAATAAAACAATAAGTAGACAAGAAAATGTTGAGTGAATTGTTAAAGGAAGTATTAAGAGAGAAAGAAACAAGTCCACAATTATTTGTAAAATTAAAGAGAGAGAGGAATAGACTCAAGAGAAGAAGCAAGACCTAATATGGTGCAAATTATATGCAGAAAATAAATCAATATTAATTAATAATTGTACAGTAAAGTCAAAAGTTTTCGGAAATGCATATTGGCAAAGGCACCCAGATATGGTAAATGTTGCAAATAATAGAATTTGATTTAGAAAAGGAGGAAATTGAAAATGAAGTAATAGATCAGTTACGAAGTGAAGGATTTGAATGAGAATCGCAGATGTAAAGGCCATTTCAGAATGGAGGTTTATTAAAACAGGTAAAGCTTGAAGAAGTGACAGAGGAAGTAGAGCAGGGCAGTAGTAGATAAAATCACTTATTAATTCAGCTAAATGTAGAAAGCAGTAAAGATGTGTCACAAAACACAAAATACATGGATTGTCAAAAAATTAAGCCATATCAATAAATTTATAAAGTAACTGGAACTATAGAGAGCCACATGATACAACAGAAACTAACAGAATACATTAATATGTCTAGTGAAATGAACAAAGTATTACCAAGAATGCATAAATTAGTAAAGGAAAATAAAGGGACAAATAGATCATCACCACAGAAGCACAGATTAGAAACACCTGTGAATCAGTTAAGAAAAGAAGCATCCTTATTGCAAGACTACAGAAGAAGCAATCGATCTTAAAAATATATTATGAAAGTGAATTAGCTAAACTCAAAATACATAAAAAAAGATTAGGATTTGAATTATAGTGTCTAACAATAAATGAAAAGTCTCTTTCTGAATGCTAAAAAAAGTTAGAAGACACATTCAGAAATATAAAGAAAGAATACAAAACAGTTTATGGATGACCCAAAGAAATTCTATAGGGAGCTATGAAAGAAAACAGCAATAGTTCAGATACCACCAAGAAAAGAGGAAATTATTCTATTCTGCAGAGGATCTATGATAACCCTGTTATAAATAAGGTGGAGGTTGAGTGGAAAAAGAAGTAAAAAAAAACAAAAAAAAAACAGTTAAGATATTCTGATATAGATTGGAATGAAATAACTTCTACTGAGAAAGAGATAAAGAAAGGCTCTCAGAAAAAAAATCTGTCAGAACCAGAACGGTTAAGATTACTTTTATTACATACTCTAGTTAAAACTATTGCTCAAGGCTTCTTCATGCATAAAATTTCAATAAACGCACCCGTTTAAATACAAAATTAAAGTCACATGACTTCATTCAATACAAAACAATTAAAAGGCAAAAACCACAGACTTTATGTGATTTTATTCTGTAGCTCCTTTAAAATAGGTTTGATACTGACTGCTCCATTCAAACCTGGAGCTATACGTGCCTTAAATCTAATAATCCACTTGGTTTCCTGTTTTTCTGTAGCATTAACCACATCACCTCCCCTTAACTGTTCAGAAACCACTTGCAGAATAAAAAATTTAGAACAATATGATACATTAGTTTCAGAAATATGCTTATACAAGACATAAATTTGTATCTTCCTATGTATTTCAGACAAATTGTCCCCTGTTTGCTCTTTTAATTTACAGTTTGTTCTCCCTATATAATATGCCTCACAAGACTGACATTAGCCATATTGATTGTGACTATGTGAGGTACTGCCAGCTTTGCCAGGAGAAGTAGGGCAGCGGATGTGTAACATATGTGCAACAACATGTGCAACTTTTTCATCCAGAAAAAAGGAGGTTGTTGTCCCACTGTAATCATTGCTCATTAGACCCATTATATAGTACAATGCCCCATTTAGTATGTACGTCACAAGACATTTGCAACAGCTGGAAAGGCTGCAGAAATACCTCACTAAAAGAATCACAGGCCTAAAGCAGATGCCCTATGCTGACTGTCTAGAAAAATTCCAGCTATACTCTGTGGCATATCGTCTACTCAGAGGTGATTTCTGCTTAACATACAAGGCCATGTCAAACCCTGAGCTGTTGGACATGCTCCACTTAAAGAAATCCCAATCCCTCAGAGCCACACCCTCCAGGGATCTAAACCTTGTCATCACAATGAACAAAACATGCTGGAGGGATAGGTTCCTGACCCAGAGACTCCCCATACTCTGGAATAGACTGCCCATACATGTCAAGCAGAGTGCCTCCTTGGCCCTCTTCAAAAGGAACCTTGACGACTGGATGGGAGATAGGAAATTCATCCCCTGGGATCACATCAGTTGCCCTGCTAGACAGGGGTCCAGGGAAGTAAATATTGTGGGAAGAAATATCCAGGGAATTGTTATGGCTAGGCTTGTATAGGCCCTAGGGACGATAGCCTAGTACCAACCTATGAACCTATATGCCAGCACAGATAGCTGTTATTTGTATATCAAACTGATTTGAACAGATGCTTGTGTAAAAAAATGTTCAAACAATGTGCCCTGCTGGACAGAAAAGAAATGACATGTTTTATTATAACTGAATTAAATGTATATGTTTTTAACAGAGGATAATGGAAGAGAAGATGTCAATCACAATACAGCTGCAGAAAATGTTGAAAATAGTAAGAAATTAAATGAATGGGCCTAGGCCATGTAGATGTTATCTCACAGTTTTGAATGCACCCAGAGACAAAAAGTCTGCATTAGGAAGCTTCTTGCATATTCATTGCGGTGAACTAATTGCTTCTCTGAAAGGGTGGAGGTTTGAAATTCTTTTATGACTTACAGGAGCTGCAGCAGATCTCAGCAATTCCCTTGGGTGCATATTATTGACATGTAGGTGCTAAATCCTAGCAGCTTCTACCAATCGGGGTTTGCATGGGAACCAGAAGTCAGATGACCAGACGTATGTGAAGTCATTATGTAATGTTTTAATATTAGGTGAGACAGAAGTCTCAGAGCAGTCTGTTTCTTGCCCCCTTCTGCCGTCTAATAAATTGCTCATTTTTACACTGGACACACTGTTTCACAAGTGCTTATACATTTAATTCAGATACCATAATACATGTACATTACTCTTCATTTCAGCAGGGTGCACTATTGATATATTTTAGTACAATTAACACAAGCAGAGCTCACAAATATATTTCAGCACAAGCTTTTGCACAAATTAGCTTGATATGCAAATACAAAATTCCAGCTAACTGTGCTGACAAGTCTTACATCCACTGCCCTACATCTCCCTGGCATGGCTGTCAGTAGCTCCTATTGTCATATCTCTCTCCCCTTTGAAGTTTCAAGCTAGTTTTTCAAGTAACCCTTGAGACACATGGCTTGAGAGAAATAAGTCTATCTGGGAATATGATACCCCATTCCCTGTCTTGAGAGTCCAATCTGCTCTGTCATTGCTAACCCCACTACAGTGTTTTACTGTCATGTCATCACCTGCAATCCTAAGCTCCACATTAATAACTTGTCATTTTGCTGGCTGGCTATATTTAGCCATAGATCCCCTCAGATTCCTCCTGCCTCCTACTGCAAATATTCAGAACAAGGGCCTCCCTATCATAGTAAGGCTTCATCATGTTAACATGGTACAGTCTGCGCCTCTGCCTAGCAGTTCTACCATGTAGTTAACATCACATAAATTGGCTTCAGTAGGAATAATAAGGTTGAATGGCATGCATTCTTGAATTGTAAAGAGCAAATGTGGATTTTTAAATTGGGTGCATTATTTGCACCAGGTCTTAATGAGTACTTGTAACAATGAATAGCAGTTAATGGAGCAGTATTTAAAAGGATTGTGATGATTGAGGTTATTGCACTGATGAAGGCTTAATGCTGAAACTAGTATGCTATGTTTATCACTTTCACCCTTGGGTGTTTTGTATTTGTAATAGTTATGTGATGTTATATTAAACAATATTACATTTTGGAGAGCTGACTTGGAGTGTGAGTCATTTGTGTCTTTTGTTATTGGCTTCCTTTTTGGCCCTGCACCTTCCCTTACTTGCGTGGGTGTGTACATTCTGATTTGTATTCCTTTTCCCTGTGCTGTTGGTTCTGTCAACTCTCCTGGCTTTTTTTCTGCTCCTGTGGTTAATATACATCAGTTTTGGATCCACCTTTGTTTCCTTTTGGATTTTCTAATTGTGACTCCCCACCACTGGCCCAGTAATCAAGAAGCCTCAATCCTCACCACTGGCAACAGTGTAGGATGTACACACTGGGAGGATAACAAGTGGACACACAGTACAATGCAATTTCCCTTAAGTGCACACAGAGACCACAGTCAGTCTGGGGCTGGTTTCTCCCCCTTTCTCCAGATCCCAAATAAGACTCTCCAGTGGCACAGCTATAGGGTAGAGTCCTTAGCCAGGGTTCCAAGCCAAGTCCTCCAACACTCTTCTCTGTCCAACTAGTGCTTCGTATCTCTGCCCTGCCCAAGTAGCTGACTCTCACACCCACACACACACACACACTTGGACATTTGTTTTACACACACACACACACACACACACACACACACACACACACACACACACACACACACACACACACACCTGGAAAAGGCTGGCACAGGTTTGTTAGCTATGCCCCCTTCAGCCCAGACTATAAAGTAGTTATGAGTGCCATCAGAACTCCTTATCAGCTACTTTAAGACCCTTAACAAAGGGTGTCCATTCCTACTGTGTACTGTTACTATTAATCCAAAGAGTAGTTTGACCAAGAGCAAGGCTATTAGGAGTGGCCTGCACAGAGTCACCAAAAAGATATGCAAGTACTCTGAGAGCTTAAATATGTCTCACAAATATCAGCCACAAAGACAGACTTAAATATATCTAATAATAAATAATAAAATAACAAAATAATACTAAATGCAGTATGTCTTCACAGTGACATCAGAGTTCAAAATCACAGGAAATCTTTAAAACAACATTGCAGGACAGTACCAAATCAATAGATAAAACATCTAAACTAATCTTTACTATATTCTTTACTGAATCTAAAAAAAAATACTGCACCCTAGTTAACTTACTTACAGCAAGGCAAGACAGATGTGGTGGGTGGATGTTTCCAGCTGATGCTTCCAGGTCAAAGACAAAATACAAAATGCCCCCTCTCTCATTCTCTCTCAGAGAGTTCTTAAATTAATATCTCAAATATTGCTGCTGGGATACTTGCAGCATGACATCACTTTTTGTCACCTGACTCCAGTTCCTAGGCTCAGAAAACCCCCATTGATGCAGCATCTAGCATCTCCCTGTGAAAATATATAGCCTTCAGATGTTTGCAGCTGCAATAAGACATAAAACAATAAAACACTTATAATACCATGCAGAAGGTTCCCTAGTTCTAGACATCCTGTCTCATTGCTGCATTGAAACTAACTTTTACAGCACAATCATAAAACATGAAAATATAATAAAGTGACCCTCAAGGAATGAACTGTGCTGTAAAGCCAAAAATGTTAAATATCCAGCTAAAAGCAAAAGCACAGATACACGGCTAAAGTAAATCATTTTATCTCAGATACAGTAAGCACTTTCACACTCTAAAACATTGCTTCATCAGTCCATACTAAAAACACTAAAACCATACATTTAAATAATGACATCATTAATACTTGCAATCAACAGCATTCAAATAGACTAATCTCAGAGGTCTAGCAATAAAGTATTAAAATTACTTAAAAAGTCCTCCTTTTTAATGGAGGTTTTAAAGAGATCCTGCCATTTAAACCAGGAGACTTATCAGCATGTAAGGTAATAATCCTGTAATCCAGCCAAGATTAATGAGCAGAGGGCGGAAGAGGATGAGATCTATGAGGGAAGATTATCAGCCCAGGATAATGAAAAGGACGACTCTACAAAATGTTTAGTATGGAATACATCTAGTAAACAATTGACATCTGCACAAGTATCATTGCTACAGTGAAGTCTCTCATTCATTCCTGCACAGTGGTCAGTTTTTAGTGAGACTATAATTGATATTAGAATGTTTGCAAGGAATATAATGCTTAAGTTAATGTATAAAAATGTAAACAAATGTGACTACAATGTAAATGAATGTGATTATAGTGTTTTAAAAAAAAAACGAGTTTATTTCAACCTATATTTTCTTCAGCGGTTGATTCCTTTTGCAAAAAGTGTAAAGTTGATTTGTATAATGCATTGTATAACTGGAAAATGAAGTCTAATTTTTATAATTTAAGCCCTCATGGAAAACAAGCTTTGACTGAGCTAATTAATGACAAGGAGCTGATTATTAAATCAGCCGATAAAGGAGGGGCTGTGGTGGTGATGGAGCAAGGATATTATAGTATTTCTGTGTTTGAAATGTTAGCTGATTATAACACGTATTTCAGTATTGATGAGAATTATGTCACCTCTTTACGAAAGAAAATTACTATGATAATAGAGGATTCTTTTCTCAATGTGATTATAACTGCCGATTCAGTACAATATCTAACCATTGGCTATCCTTTGACACCGCAGCTCCAGGGGCTACCAAAGATACATAAAAATTCTAAATTTCCACCCTTTAAGACTGTCTCAGGACAAGGGTGGGTGACAGAACCTTTTTCCATATACATAAAAAAAATGATTAGACCAGTTTTAGATCGACTGTTTTGAGGGATACCAAACATTTTTTGGAAGATCTTTTTGAATTTATTAATGGAAATGTATTATCTGAAAATTGTCTTTTGGTTACCCTTGATGTGGTATCCTTATTTATGGTGATACCTAACTATGAGGGTATAGAAATGACTACAGAGGTCTTAAGAAGTCATAGCAAATAAGAATGTACTGAAACAGATGTGATATGTTTGTTTTTAGAAATAGTACTTGACAACAATGTCTTTTTATTTAAGGACTCTGTTCTTACAAAAGACAGGAGTAGCTATGGGCACACCATATGCCAATACCTTCACCAATATTGTCCCTGCACCATGGGAATCAGAATATGTAGTAGTGATTTTGGTTCAGAGTTAAAGTTCTACAGGAGGTTTGTAAATTACTGTTTTTTGATCTGGGAAGGGACATCAGAAAGATTGTTAAAATTCATTGATTATTTACATTCTACTACCAGTTACTTAAGATGCACTTATCATTTTTCTAGAGATTCTGTTGATTTTTTTGGATGTTCAGGTCTCTAGAGGTTCTGATATTGGCTTTGTAACTGGTATGTATAGGAAGTCCTGTAAGAAAAATGCTGTATTGCATAGGAGTAGTATGCCTCCTGATTATATTTACCAAAATGTTTTAAGGGGGCAGGGCATATGTATATCCAGACTAAATAGTTCAGCTGTAGGATATGAATGTGATCTGCAGACCCTTGGTTTTGAATTTTTGGAGAGGGGTTATAGTAATAGAGAAGTACAGAACATGTATAATGAGACATTAAATTATAGGAAGGATAAGGTGTGTGCCTATTTTTCTGTTTTGAATGGGACTGGGAATAATGACCACCCAGTTCATAGAGATTCTAAGGCCAAAACTCAAGTCACCCCTTTGACACTGAATTACACTAGTGATGTCAAAGCGATCTGTGATACTATTAGACTATACTGGTCTATTTTATAAACAGATGAATGTGTTAAAGAATTTGTGGGAAATAGACCTTCTTTTTCCATTTTAAGAACAACAAATCTTTAAAAAGACAGTTGTGCTATAAGAATACTGGAATACAAAGTTGTATTGACAACTGGGAGACAGGATGCAGCCTTGCAATGAATGTTAACTATTGCAACTATATTAATACCGTTGACGTCTTTATACATCCATCTACAGGCACGGAGTTTAAATTTAGGGTTCAAGCTGACTGTAGTACAGCTAATGTCATTTATATTGCTACCTGCTCGAAATGTGTCAGTTTTTATATTGGAAAGGCTAATCGCTCTCTTGAAGAGAGCATTAGGGAACATCTATATTGTATACGTAAGAATGACTGTAAGAACTCTCTACCTAAACATGTTAATGAAAAGGGGAGATCATCATTTTTTTTTAAGTTTAGGGTGATTGAAAGAATTTGGATTAATGCAATAATGCAAGTAAAGGTGATTTTAAGAACTACACCGAAGAACATGAACTACACTGGATTATTACCTTGCAAGCTGATAAGTCTCCTGGGTTAAATGGCAGGGTCTCTTTAAAACCTGTATTAAAAAGGAGAAGACTTTTTAAGTAATTTTAATACTTTATTGTAATTTTAATACTTTATTGCTAGACCTCTTGTGATTAGTCTATTTGAATGCTGTTGACTGGAAGTATTAATGATGTCATTATTTAAATGTACAGTTTTAGTGTTTTTAGTATGGTCTGATGAAGCACTGTTTTAGAGTGTGAACGGGCTTACCATTTCTGCAATAAAAGGATTTAATTTAGCCATGTATCTGTGCTTTTGATTTTACTTGGACAATCATAAAACAAATTAATTTCAACTATTTTCTTGAAGTTTTGCAAGTTAACAGTCTATGTTGTAGTTTCCACTGTTAAAACATATACATTTACACAAGTACAATAGTCTATATACATTTCCATTCTTTTCCAGTAGGGTACTCTGTGGATACATCTTTTAAGCTGAGTACCGTACAAACCCTGTTCAACACACACTTCTGTATCAGCAGTTTAATATACACATAACATACATTTCTAATACATTTGGAAGACAAGCATATGAATCATGGTGACATTCACATATGACATATAATTATTTACAAACTTCCAGGTAGCTGGGCTGGCAGTATTGCCTTTTGTGACACTAATATTATATGCTATTGATAAAGGATATATTTTTGTGACTTTTAAATGCATGGAACTGGAGAAATGGTGGGTGATAGAAACTTTCATTCCTATTTGTTCTTCTGGTGTTTTTTCAGTCATCGTTAGATTAAGATGGAGGATGCATCATTTTAGCTGAGAAGCAACTCTACTGTGGATCGGCTGTGTCAGCAACTAAACTGGTAACCATGGAATCTTTTTTTGGGCTAAAGCATTAAGTCTGCCTTTGTTTTAGGCAGTTGGAATGATTGCTTAGCTGTTGTGACCTTTATTCCATTGTAACGGTGAAATAATTAAATCGAAGTGTTAATCAGCCATTTGATGACATTTATAGTGTATAAATTTATGAGTTGGCACAAGTTTTTTCATTGGGAGTTTTTGGACTATTCGTGTTTAGTTATTTATGATGTATAAAGAAGGAATTGTTTGTGCCGATTAATTGACTATTGGCGACCACGAGCTTTGTTTTTGGCTAGGGTTAAAGCTTGCCTTTTATGCAAAAGAGGCAGTTGGACAGATTGCTTGTTGCAACTATAAAGCCATTGGGTTGCTGTGTCTATTTTTAAGAAATTTTTCATCGAAACCTATGCAACATCCATTGAACAATTCTTGGTGAGAAATTAAAGCAACACTACGGCAGAGTGCTTGACATAAGGAGCATTGCAGGGGCTTTATTTAAGTTTTATTAAAGCTTGTGGACAATTTGACTCAGGATAATATTGTGTATCTAAATTCTTAATTACAAATTGTACATGTATTTCCATTATTAGCAATAAAATACGTTTTGTAGAACGGTACCAGATATTTTATAGCTAGTATATAAATTGGTCAAATATTTATGAATCTGTTTTTTTGCTAGGAATAATTTTTTGTGATATTTGATATAACTGTAAGATGATTAGGGTTAAGTGTTTTTTTGTGATTTATACTGAAGTGTGTTTTGTTTAGGTCAGTTCGGTATGGATTTGCCTCAGTTTTTGGAAGGCCTTTTGGCTGATAAGGATGATTTATATGTTTTTGATCAAACTTATGATAGTGGGGTGAATCAAACTAAGGATGGGGCAAACTTGATCTAATGTGTAGATGTTTTAGGCATTCATCAATGGTTATGAATGAGTTGAGAATGCATGTGTGGCCTTTGCGATTATTCAAAGCCTATCTTGTTAAAGGTATTACTCCTAGGGGCTTTCGTGTATGAATTCAACCATATGTAAAGGGTATGGATTACTTGTTATCTCAGGAATGGCAGGAGGTCCAACAGATGGCTTCGATATCATTTGTTAAAATATTGATCTCTTTTTATGAACATAAGATTACTAGTTTATTTACCACTATTACTGCGGTGGTGGTACTGCGGTAGTGTTGTCACCTCACAGTAAGACACTGTCTGGTTCGATTCTCAGCTAGAGCGTCTTCTGCATGGAGACATGCGTGAATGGGCATACCTTCGTTGAAGGTTGAGCGTCAGGCCTGGCAAGCCGGTATGTAAAAATCAACTGCCAATCATTAGCGGACCGGAGTTCCGCTGTGGCGACCCCTAACCGGGAAAAGCCAAAAGACACAAACAAACTGAGTTATGTGAATTGGCCAAACCATTTAAACAACAAGTTAGATATTCTAAACAAATTTCTTTATTACTAAAAAATTTAATGATGGCAGAAAAAGACATGAAATCTCGTATGATTAAAAAATTTCAGTGAGATGTTAAAGATTATTCATTGAGCAAACCATTTGAAAATAAAAAAACAGTGCAGCTTGTTGATACCAAGGTTTCTTTATCAGAGACTGCCAAATGGAAAAGAGAGAGATCTGTTTTGAGGAAATCTAATGTTTCTTCAGAGACCTCTGGTGATGAGTTTTCTTCTACTACAGATATCAAATTGCCAACACCTTCAGAGTCCCCATTAACTAAGAAGGCAAACATTGATGCCCTTTTAGGAGAACCAGAAGGGGTGGACGTAAACATAAACATGGGGTTAGCAAGTTAGAAACATTGTTACAAATGATGGCACCCAAATAAATGTTAACCAGAATGTACACAATATTTCTTCTGAACAATTGTCACAAGCAGAAACTGAACTGCTGAATAAAGGGCTGGGGTTTATACCCAGTTATTTTGTATCTGAAAATATTTTTGCACAAGATGCAAGTTCTTTTTGTAGAACTTTAAATCTCAGGTTGTATTTCGATCAGCTATCATCTGTGGATTTGGATCACAGAGAATTCAGATTTAGACCATCCTCCTTTATGTCCCCTCATAATAAGAATGTTGCCATTTTTCAGTATCAAGTGTTGAATGATTTACATTTCCTGTATAATTCCAATAGATAAAGGAATTGGGATAATTTGTCAGGATTACAGTGGCAAGCTTTATATAAACTGATTGAGAATAGGGAGTTAGTCATTAATAAGGCAGATAAAGGGGGAGCAGTGGTCATTAGTAACTGGGATATGTATTTTAATGAGGCCCTTAGTCAACTTTTGGATCATCGATTTTATCAGCAGATGCATTTAGACCCCACATTAGTATTTAAGAAAGACAAAGATAAATTCTTACAAGCAGCATATGAGGAGGGTATTATTTCTAAAGAGGCAGTACATCATCTGACTGTTCTGGATCCAGCTAGGCAAATATTTTATGTTACCTAAAATTCATAAGAATCTTGAGAAGCCCCCTGGCAGACTGATTGTTTCAGGTAAGGGATCATTAACAGAACCCCTTTTGGTTTATTTGACTAGGAATCTTAAACCATTATTGAGATATGTGTACTCTTGAATTCAGGATACAACAGAATTTCATAATATTTTCGAAGATATGCAGTTAGAACCTGGTTGGTTGTTGTGTACATTTGATATGTCTGCCCTGTATACTAATATTCCTCATTCAGGGGGACTTTTGGCACTGGAATTTTGGTTGGATCAGTCATCTTTATATAGCCCTGGATTCAATACTTTTTTGTTTTGTTTAACCTAGCATGTTTCGACTAAAAATGTGTTTTAGTTTGGAGATCAGTGCTATTTACAATTAATGAGTACTGCCATGTGGGCTTCATGTGCACCAATATATGCCAATCTTTTTATGGGTTACATTGAAGAACAGATCATATATGATGGTTCCCACAATATATTTTTGATTCAATGGATATCTGGTGAAGATATTTGGATGACTGCTGGTTGGTTTGGAGGTCAGATTCTGTTTATTTACAAGAATTTGTGGAATATTTAAATGAAAACAAGTGGGGTATTCACTTTACTGTTAATTTTCATTCAACTTGCATTACTTTTTTGGGTGTACAAGTTACAGTGTTAAGTGATGGGACTCTACAAAGTTCTATTTTTAGGAAATATCCACAATTCAACACATTATTGCATGCCACTAGTTGTCATCCAAGACATATTACTGATAATATTCCAAAGTCACAATTTCTTAGACTTAGGAGAATATGTTCATCTCAAACGGGATTGGAAGAACATGAACAAGATCTTGTTTGTAGGTTTTGTAATAGAGGGTATCCTTTGAATATAGTTAAAAAGGCTTTTACATCAGTAAATAAGGAGCATAGAGCTACACTATTACAATATCAGGTTAGAGATTAACATCAGACAACCGCTTAGCTTTATTACCAATTTTGGTAATAATACATCGTTCTTTATGAATTTAGTGCATAAACATTGGGATATTTTGTTAATGGATGACAGGTTAAGGGAATTAATACCTCCAGAATGTCTTCTTATCACACAGGAAAGGTAAAATGATGGCAGATTGGTTAAACCATTATTAAAAAAAACTGGGAATAAGGATAGGGGGATAATCAAATAAGTCTGGATGGTCAAATAGTGACAGGTTTTTATCCATACATCTCAGAATACTTCACAAGTTATTGATATCTTGGTATATGGAAATTGTAGTACTGACTGGGTAATATACCTGGCGGCCTGCACATGTTCAGCATTTTATGTGGGACAGACATCCTGTTTTTTGAAATTTAGAATATCGAAATGCTTGAGTGATACTAGATGTGCTAAAACTACCAGTGCTTTATACAAACATACAATAAAGCATGCTTCTGTGAAATGTACTTTTATTATTATTGATAAATTTGTATAAATATGAATAATAAGGTTGCATGGTATGCATTGTTGAATTGTAAAGAGCAAATGTGGCTTATTAAATTGGGTGCTTAATTTGCACCAGTTCTTAATGAGCAATTGTAACAACCAATAACAGTTAAGGTAGCAGTATTTAATGGGATTGTGATGACTGAGGTTATTGCACTGATGAAGGTGTGCGTGTGTGTGTGTGTGTGTGTGTGTGTGTGTGTGTGGTATGAAAGAACAGCTGCGTCAGGATTAGCCATCTAGTGGTGTGAACCTTGGCTCTAGATGACTGTCACTGTTGAAGTGACATCCTAAACCCATGTGTAAAAATGGGAAAAGGGGTTGTAGATGGATTCTTTGTCATCATTAGTGCTTTGTCTTGCTCTCATTCCACTAAGCTGTTCACTCAACAGACTTAGTCATGGATTCAGTCTGACTCCAGAGAAACATCAAGCAAAACGATATCTCATCTACTTTTTGTGGTTGCCCTAAAACTGTATAGTTTATCAGATAAACAGCTGAAAAGTGCAACTGTAAGTTGTTAAAGCCTTCTCAGATGACATAGGCATGTCATTTGGTCTTGACAAATGTGCAAAAAGCATCATCTGAAAGAGGAAAACTGAAAACTCAAGAAAATATAAAATTAGACGTGGAATGTGGTGCAAAAGATTTGGAACAAGGGACAGCCATACAGCATGAAAAAATGAGAACAAAGCTTTCTAAGGAATATTCAGAAGACTAAAATTAATACTGAAACCTGCTTTGGCATCTAGGAATAAAGTTCAATCTATAAATCCAGTTCCTGTTTTAACCCATAGCTTTGGGGTAACTGACTGGCCACAAAAACAGCCTGGTCAGCTTGACAGGAAAATGAAAAATATCTCCATGACTATCAGATGATACAGAAAAACAGTGTTTGCCAAGCTTATATATCCTTCGATATGGAGGAGGGACAGGTTTCCTTGAAATTGACTATACATTTAGGTCAGTGATTGAGGGATTGCATACATATTTACTGACACCATCAGATCCAAATATACCGAAAATTCTAAAAGATGAAAAAAATAAGTTTAAGATTACCTCTTTATTTAGGTTAGCAGAAGGTTTTTGGAAAGCAGGCATGGTAATCCAACCAAACTTGGATTAAAAAAAAAAAACATGTGGCAACAAATGTGCAAAAAAAGCAAAAAAAAAAAGAATACAAAGAATGAGATCAGGAAAAAAAGACAAATGGAAAGATTACAATTATAGCAAACAGTCTAGAGATCTGCTGACACAGCCACATGTTGACCAAGCATTGTCTTACAAATGGCTTAGTTAGGGTGAATTTAAATAAAAAGAGGAAAGATTAAGTTTAGCAGCCAAGATAATGGATTATGTACTAGATGGTTCATAACATCCACAGGAAAGGTAGGATGCCATAGGCAAGTACAGGCTAGCTGTCCTTGTGGACTATTTAAGTCTAGTTAGTTTCCCTTAGTGAGAATCAAACCCTGTATGTTTTGTCTATAAGGTAGACACCTTAAACAATACACCAACTCTGATCAGAGTTACAGACAAATGAAGGATTTGCAGTATAGAACTAGAAATGGTTACACGTTTTGTTGCAGGATATAGTATAAGCATAGCTGAATGTCTGCATATTGAAAGATGTAACAATGTGGCAAGGTTGTTACACCAGAGACATTGTAAACATTACAGCATAGAGGCATTAGAAACATGATCCACAAAGGATTATTGAAAATGATGAAGTAATGATTATGTGGGATCACCCACTACCACCAACCAAGAAGGTGAAATCAAACAGACCAGATATTCTAATTCAAGAGAATAAGACAGACATAGTTTGATTATTGGGACTGCTACACGCAGTGACTGCAGTGTCTTACAAACTGAAAAACATAAATGTGTATTATAAAATGGTAAGACTTGCAAGGAGATACTAGAGCAATGTGGAATAAGGATGCACAGATAGCTCAAGCTGTACTAGGAGCAACTGGGCTAATAAAATGAATCTTCAAATGTATCTAAATATGCTGCTGATAAAAGTAACCCCTTATGACCTGCAAAATTAAGCAGTTCTGGGTACATTTTGGGTGCTGAGAAGAGCACTCATATCAAATGTCAAAGAAAGCAAAACTGATTCACAAGGGTTGACAGATACAACAGAGAAGAAATGGAGATGGAAGGGGTTGGTTTTGAGGCAGCTGCTTAAATTTAAAGTGAATAAAACACAGCCTGAAACAACTGTAGAGAAAATAAGGATCAGATTTAAGGACTTTTAAAAGGGCATTTCATTGGAATGGAAGGGTTTTGGGAAAAGACAGAATTACAGCAATTATAGAGTCTGAAAGATAAGCTACAGCAATTTAAATGACAGGTTGACAGATACAACACAGGGGAGATGGAGGGGGTTGATTTTGAGGCAGCTACTTAAATTTAAAATTAATAAAACACAGCTGGGCGATAGGTGCTGACTGAGGTTTCTTTTTTGGGGATAAACTGCTGGCTAGGCTTGTAAGGGTCCCAGGGCCATTAGCCTAATAACCTCTTATGATCCTATGAATTATGCCCTAATATAGGAATGAGGTCTATTCTCAAAGTACGTAAAAACTTAAGCATTTATAGAAAATTAAACCAGGACAAGAATGGAAGGTAGGAAGCTTGTATGAGTCATGGATTTTTCTGAATTCTTCTCCAATTTCTACAATAATTGATAGGAAGTATTACCTTTTTGAGAAAGAAAGATTATCAGAGGGGACTTCAATATGGTAGTGAATTGGCATACAGATTTAAGGAATAAGGAATATCTGGGAAATAGGCTTGATATTTTTTAGTTAAGAGTAGTGGTTTAATGCGGGTGGTGGATGTATGATTGGGGAACAGTGCCTAGGGGACTATGCATACTTTTCTACTATGTTAAATTTTTCATGAAAAGAGAATTTATAGGAGGAGGTGGAAACAGAAATCTTGGCACTGGATAGAAGCACAAAGATGGCAGGAGGGGTTAGCTATGGGCAGTGACATTCTAGTATGGATTAGGTGGAGTGAGGACACTGGCTGTCCCATTAGTGCATGGTAGGATGTGGTTAAGTGTGCTTTTAAAGGGAATTTCATTGGAATGGAAGGATTTTGGGAAAGAAAGAAGTACAGCAATTATCAGGTTAAGGAAGAGTTTGGTGAGTTTTATCAGGACTTGTATGCTATGAAGGATGGTGGATTGAAGAGACTAATGGTGATGGATTCAAGTTTGATTAACATTGGCATAAATTGACTCAATTTGAATCGGAAGAATTAGATTGGGGGTGTTACTGTTTCAGAAATTTTATATGCTATCAGTAGGCAAGTCTGGCAAATAACCCAGTAGGAATGGTTTTTCAGAACAAGTCTATAAGGTGTTTCAGAACATTTTAGCCACACATTGAGCTAGGCTATTTAATAAGGGTGCCAAGGATGCAATATTGTTGGATTCCATTTCTAAAGTCTTGGTGGTTTTGTTTCCTAAGGCTGAGCAGGACAGGTGGTTACAAGGTAATTATAGACCAGGGCTGGGGTTAAGGCAATTGAACCTACTTGGCCCAATAGGGCCCATTTCCCTCAGGGGGCCCCACACTAGGCTATGACAGCACCAATATGCCTTATGTGGCCCAGAGATTTGCTGAAGGACACAGGCATTTTTGTTACTGGCAGTCTTGCACCCTAGTAGTTATACACCTCATTAGCAAAGCTGGCAACATTTCCTGTCTCAAACTGCAGTAGAAACAGTCTGAATCATAAATCTGTTGGAGGCGACCACATCTTCAGAGTCACAAACAAAATATGGGGCAAGCAGACACATAAAGCTAGAAAATGTCTGGACTGGGTTGTTGAAGAGTTTTGGGGCAAGTATATTATAGATTGTGCAGCAAATTGTGTGGGTTTTTCATGTTCTCCCTACATCCGTGTGGGTTTCCTTAAGGCATTCCAGTTTCCTCCTGCCTGCCAAAACATGATACTTAATGACTGACCTGGAATATGGCTAGAAATAACTGTATGTATTAGTCCACTTACCCAGTTTAATAAATAAATGAAAATAAACTTCCAGGAAAGGTTATAAGTGGAGAGGTATATGAGCAATGCCGTCTCCAAAGAAAAGGCCTAAGATTATTACTCTTATTATTGAGCATTCCAATGACGTTAAATGGTTTTATGTGGTTTTGTGTAAACACACAGACTGTAACAAGGTATGAGAATTAACTGCGTAGGAAACTCCAACAATTGAGAGCAAGTGACACAAATTATTGGAAGCCTACAAATGGAGGAAGGAATAATATGAGATGAGAATATATAATGAGGTTAGAAAGCTTTCTATGCTCATGAAGCTGTGCTAAAGTGAAGATGATTCCTTTTCATATTAAGAAGGCTTTTGATTCTCTAGTGGTCTGTTACTTAAGGTTTTAAAGTGAGTGGGTTTGGGTCATACATTTCTGAACTGGGGTAATGGAGATATGTAGGAATGCCTGTTCAATTAGTGATTAATGGGCAGCTTTCTAGGGAAGTAAGGGTACCAAGAAGTACGAAATAGGACTGTCCCTTTTCTCCACTCTTATTTATTCTGGCCATGGAAACACTGGCACATTAAATTCTTCAGTTTATGCAGGCTGTTGTTGGACAATGGAAAGTTTATCATATGCACGCTGATGACAGGATGCTGGTAAAAAAATCGACTGGATTTGTTTCTTGTAGGAGTGGTTAATATTTTCAAACATTTTGGAAAGGAATTGAGCTAAAACCTTTTAGGTTAGTGTGAGTAAGGCTTCTCCTGCTATTGGTGAGAAGTGGATTATTAGAAAAGCACAAACTGAATATCTAGGGTTTGCCGGTGCAGAAATCTGAGCAAGCAATGGCCCAAGTTAATTATGTGGGACTGTATAATCAGTCCCTTTCCTTGTTAGAGGGACCTTTACTTTGATGAATAGGATTAATGTAATCCAGATGATGGCATTACTGAGGATATTATATATTAGCGGATGCATTCATTTGACTGGTTTGACCACTAAGTGGTTGTTGAGATTAGATTACATTTAATATTGTGTGGAATATGAAAGAGTAGAAGATTGCTAAAGGTAGGTTACTCTTACTTCGTACTTTGGGAAGGTAGGGTATGCCAGACTTTAGACGATATGCAGTGGCAGTTTTTTTTTTTCTCTCAAGTCAAGTCAAAGTCAAAGTAAACTTTATCGTCATTTATACACCACATGTGAAGTGCAAGCAAAATTATGTGCACCATGCTCGAATTAAGATGGCAAATATATACATACAATTATACATGCTTACAAGCGAGACATATACATACATACAGTTACATGTATCAAACCTAACATTTACCTTTCTCTTAGATATATTACTTATTACTACAATTATTCTATATACAACTAAAACAGCTATTGCTTTCTTATTGCACATGTACTTATTACACAATGTAATTCTCATGTTCTCTATATTATGACATTATCAAGCAGTTTGCATTGCACATAATTCTTGTAAACTGATACATTGTTTGTGATGTCTTATTGTTATTGCAATGTTGCTTGGTTATAACAAGACTTGTCAGTGTCTCTCATCCCTGAGATTAAAACCAGAGTTCAAGAGTCTAATCTCTTGATGGAAAAAAAATGTTCTTGAACCTGGTCATTTTACAGCATATGCTGCAGTATCTTCTGCCAGATGACAATCATGTGAACAGTTCAAAAGCAGGGTGAGTAGGATCACTTGTTATTTTTGTTGCTCTGTCATAACGTATTGTGTATAGATCCTTTTTCACTGGAAGTTTGGATCCCGTTATTTTCTCTGCAACTCTGACTTGTCTTTTGTAGGGCTTTTTGATCTGCAGCTGAACAGCTTCCATAACACACTGTGACGTTGTACGCTAGGATACATTCTATGGTAACCCTGTAGAAGGTGAAGAGGATTGAGGGAAGTAGGGTTGCTTTCCTCAATCTCCTCAGGAAATGCAGCCGTTGATGGGCCTTCTTTACTACGTGACTGTTACTGGTTGACCAAAAACCCAGTTATCAGGATAAAGCTTTGAAGGATTACTGGTTGGACAGTCAGAATAATGCTCTTCTTGATGAATTCGTAGAAGTACTTAAGGGATCAAAAGATTTTGTTTTTTGGTATACTTCAGCTAGGGCTATGAAGGAATTGTAATATTAAGATTCAGGTGTAGCCTGTTTACTGGAAGGCTTGGCATGACCATGGCGGTTAGGTTGGTTGAACATCTGCTAAAAAGGAAATGAGGGCAAGGAATATGAGCTTGTAGAGTGGTATGATTTTAAGGATATATTTCATCTTCCAGAAAGAGCATTGTTTCAATTGAAGCAGTTGAAACAAGCTATAAAAACTTGGTTGAGAAATGCTGGACTGTATGAGTGTTTTGGACCAGGCGGATCAAGGGTTAGATCATTCCCTTCCCTCTAATGGATTAGGGAATGGAATAAATGGACTTGTAAGTTTTATATGATTTTGATTAAACATGTATATGGTACAGAAATGGAAAGTTACATAACAGATGGGGCAACAGGGAGAAACTGAATTTAATGAAGGAAAATTTGAAAGATGGCATCAAAATGAGTCATGAACTCTCTCTCCTGCCTAGGGTTTGGGATCATCATATGCTTTGGTTTCACAGATTGGTTCAGTGCCCAGTGAGGTTCTGCTAAGCTTGGGAAAGACAAGCTATTGGAGATGCAGGGAACCTGATGAGCCTCATTTTTACATTTTGAGACTGTGAAGTTATCAAATGCTGCTGATAAGATAATATGGAGCAATGGGACGTAAGTTTTGTAAAAGTGGTCCTTAAAAGACAGGAGTTTTGTTTGTTTATTGGATGTAGTGGGTGAAGAATTTAGTTAGACATCATTTGAGAAAGTCACGGTATTGTTCTTGGGAAGTTGGGTTGGGTTAGGAGCTATATTGCTAAAATATGGAAAGGGGGTTGTAGGTGGAAGCAAGGGGTGGCAAGGAAAAATAATATTAGTATTAATTACAAATGTTTAAGCACTAAGAAGGTAGTCTGAGAAAGCTACAAATCTGTAAAGAGTGGTTGAAGCTTAGAACAAATTATTGGGCTGATGTGTATGCTCTGCTGCTTTGTTTATAAGTACAGGGAAGATGTGTTTTTTTATATTTGTCATATTCTTGGCAGCATATAACCCATATAATTTAGGCTGCTGCAACAGTGATTTAATGATGAAAATATCTACAGTCCCAGCAAAGTACTGCATGCATCCGAGACAAGTAACAGTAAACAAGACCAGAAGACACCTAGCTAAAGTAAGGTTATGTTCTGCAGCAAGGGATAATCCCCCCAGTAAGATAGTAGAAATGCAAGGTTACACAATGTAAGCCACAGACTAGCCAGTCAGATATGCTGCCACACCCATGTAACTGAACAGGACCATTCACCCTTGCATGTACAGTATTTAGCATGGGGGAAGGATGCACACCCACTCTGAAAACTCAGTGAATTAGCTATGAGGTATGTTAAGGTGATGTTATGCATTAGCAATGAGGTACACATGCAGTGATATGGCAGATGCCTGTGATATGAGAGGTTAGTAGCAGCCAGCCAGGCACTCAAGAGGATGGGAACATATGATACACAGACATAGATACAGTATCAACATGTATATGTGCACAGTCAGTGGAACACATTAATATGGTACACAGCATACAGGCAAAGTTGCACTACAACTCAATAAATGTAGCTGACTGTGACTTCAGAACTTACCTACATGCAACAGCAGACATATACCAACAAAAAAATGAATAACTAACAACCAGCGAATGCCACAGTCAGGAACACTGGCACATACAGCAATGATGCATGGTGAAAGTGTGGCACATATCTTACAAAAGGATGAACACAACAAAATAACTGTGATATAATACATTCACAAATGTATACAGTAAGCACAGAATCAACCACACCATGTAATCAGAATACAGAAACCTGTATCTCACACACACACACACACACACACACACACACACACACACATTCAGACAGGAAAGCAGACACAAAGCACATACAGGACATAACCCTGGAACATGGCAGAAAAACAAGGATAACTGAGAGATGTTACAGCAGACAGTCGAAGAGGGTGTAAGCAACCTTCAATAGTGGACTAAAACACCCCATTTCAAAGGATACTACCATACAATAAGCAGGACAAGGTCAGTACATGTGCAGGAACACAAATGCTACTGGTGAATAAGGAAGCCAAGCACTAATGTCAGAAAACCTTGCCTCCAGGTAGTCCTAGGTCTATGTAGCAAACAGTGAAGTGAGACCTTCACAGAAGATTTCTGTACTGACACATAGACATATTGGTGAGGTGCGTGGCAGAACTGCTCATTAATGGCTGCAACCACTACAGTGGGAAGGAAATGAAGACTCACGTGTGCTGGTGCTGCACGCAGAAAAGAGATTATGTCGTGGGATAGCTATACCACTTACTAACCAAAAGGGAAACAGCCAGCCTGGTCAACTGAGCATGACCATGGCAAAATCAGCAGTACATGTCAGAAAGGAGGTCCAGGAATGCAGCAGTGGTGAAAACATACCATGTAAGTTTGCACAGATTGTTATGAAAGGTACACCACAAAAGGTAGTTGTTAGCTTCCCTTTAAGAAAGACAATGGGGCAGGTTGTGATCACAGCAGATATATAGCTGTACTATAGGTACTACAGTAAAGGGCAAACAGACCATGATGCAGGACTTTAAACCAGACAGTCTCCATTACAAGAGGACAGATTCCTGCACCAGAGAAGTGCTGAGAGTGTCACCATGCTTTTATGGACTACAACACAGAATGCAGAGGACGTTCACCTATCACACCTGCTACTGATAGTGGGACCTTCCCTACCTGGACTAACAGCTACCAACAACTGTACTCAGTGAACATATACATTGATATGAAGGAGGTGATCACAAACCTGTGCACTGATGAACACCAGAGCAGCTACCAGATATGATAGTTTCTTTGTCATGTTGCATGACATAGTCAAGGCACAGGAGTTTAGCCTGCAAACACTTTACATTATCAGTGATTAAAAAAAAAGCTGCCATGTGTAGTGTGCAAGGTACATTTCTTAAAGCAAACCTTGTGGGTTACAGTTTCCATCTGACCAGAATCCACAGTGAAAAATCCAATGCCATCTCTTTTTGCACTACACATCTGAAAGAATTGCTGATAAGTTTGCTGACATATCCCATACCTTCGACCACCTGCAGGCAGGGGCACACAGTGCTTCTAAGCACATATTTATATTCTTTGCTAGCAACTATATACATGGCCAATCCTGACACACTGACATAATGGCAAGATGGAAAAATATTCCCCCAACAAAGTACTTGACAAACTTCTGGAGTAGCTATGAACTACTGGGCATGAAATACCCTAAAATGCAAAATAGCATGGAGTCCTGGCACAGGAGGCTGTCTTTCCTTTCCTTTCTATCCAGAAATGTGTGACAGTAACAATACTGCAGCATACTCTACAAAAGGAACAGAACGGAGTAAATGTACAGCGAGCAATGTGAAGGATGATCCAAAATCACAACATTGAAAAAATATGCCCAGCAGCAACAAAGGATCATGAAACTAGTCAATCATTACAAAACATACATTCTGGACTCATACTGGAAGACTGCGACCCAACTGCTGTCCATGTTAGAAGCATTGTTAGCTGTTGGCTGCAGCAACACACCTGACTCCACTCCAGTGGATATATGTACACAGTGTAAATAAAAAGTTCTCAGCATCATGCTGTGTGTCTGTTCTTCATCCACTGAGAAATAATAGATAGGTTATAGTGCTTTTCCAGAAACTGCCCTGTATTGTTCATATGACAGGAAGACCCCAGGCCATCACAACTGGATATATTTTTCCTGTCTCCTTAGGCAGTAGATAAATGAGCAACATATTTTTACAACTGGGTGTGTAGCTCCTCCATTCTGGCAGATTATTGTAGCCAAAACAGAGGTATTAGCAATAGCCCTTTTATGTTGTTTAGGTGTAGGAAGACACCTTGTGTTCCACTCCCTACCACAGCCATCTTACTTCAGGGTGCCCCCTTGTCCTTTTTATCCTTTGGCAGGAAATGTTTTGTCAAGGTTATGCACAGTGATATACAGGACACCTTTGCCAGTCTCTACTGTACTTTGTAACCCCTTACTGCTTATTTTGCTGCCCTATTGAAAATTGGGTAGATAGGTACTTTGCAGTTTAACTATTTCAACATGCCCATCACCTTGCCATCGGCTGTCATCCATTCTTTCTTCGTCTTTGCCTTCTCTACTCCTGATGCAGGGTGCACTGCACTGGGTTACCCCATTCTGTGCTCACTTTTCTCACTTTCCTTCTTGTTCCTTTTCTGTGCATCCTGGTTCTGGCCTTGAGGTCTGGTCTTGCCTCTTTCAGCATGCTTACTACTGCTTCACTATTCACTGTTTCTCCTGTGCTTTTCCAATTTCATGTCTGCCACATTTTCATCTTTAACTTTAGTCTGTATGTCCTTTAAGCTCTTTCTTCGACATTCTACATAGGTACCAAAACAGAGTAATTAGGCCAGTCACTTTAAAATAATTCCGTTAATAGCCCAATAAAAAGCCTTGAAATTAGTTAATAACTGCCTATTAGAGTTTTGTGCATGAGCTCTGTCACAGATGATCAGCTTCACATCTTGTCTTGAAACAGGGGCCTCAAACTACGTTTCTGATCTTGAATGTAGCAATTACATTCACTTTTCTTTCAAGCCCATTTAGAAAATGACCACTAACAAAACATCAAAGGAGTAAGTGAAGTGATGTGTTAACCCTCTAGCCAAAGACAGTAAATAAAAAATCACAGTGCTTGGGCGGTGAGTGAATGCGTTATGATTCTGGACAGAGCACCAAAGAATGTGTGTTGCCTCTCTGATGTATTCTTATGGGCACACAAAACTGTGTGATAAAAGAAGTATATGGCTACTAATCATCCAATCAGACCCAACTAATATATTTTTTTAAATAATAAACAGAAAAAACACATACAAACTAAGCAAGTTAATGTAAAATCACTATCCTGTGTAGAAAATCAAGACATGATGAGAAACATGTTTCATAGTTTGAGTGTGGCTGTTTCAATGCAAAAACACAAAATAATGTAAGTGGGAGGTAAAAATCTAGACAAGACATATATAAGGGAAACTTTAGCAATATCAAAAGAGGAAAGGAACTTCAAGTTATTTTATTAGATGACCTAAAGTTTGGCAAAGAAACAGCAAGGAAGGCTGGAAGAACTCTGGGAAGCACAGCAAGAAGCATTAGCAATAGAAAGTAAATTTCTATACATAAACAGGCAATGCCCCATCTGATGCATTTTACACAGATCTGGGACCACATCTTTACATGAACCCTGAGAAGGGCAACAAAAAAGTACATGGTTTACACCAGAAACCTTATCTGAAATAATCAATACTTGGTGGCCAGTAGCACATACCCCTATTGCTCTAAGAAAATTTTAATGCATTCACTAGGTTTGAAGGTTGCAAGGCTCATTTCTGAGCCTGGAAAAACTCCCGAGAAACATTGGCAACTTGGAAGAATATGTCAACAGACTGTTTAAAAAAGAGATATAAGACACATAAACCTCATAAAAGACTTGATGTTGTATGAAAACTACCACCATATTTTTAGAGAAAATCTTATCAAAGAACTTTCCAGGTCAAGTAGGATGTAACAGCAGCTCAAAACACAAGAGCCGTATGTGCATTATTTACAGTACCAGCAGCAGCCACATATCACCACATCCACTTTCACCTGCCCACATCCTTTATAAAACTACTATTAAACAAACTTAAACCATGCTCTTCTTCAGCTGATGACTTTCCAATTCACCTAAAAATAGCAACCAATAGCACTGCTTATCCTGTATCAGTCCTTATAAATAGGTCAATCCAGGAATTCCACATTCTCTGTCTCTGGAAAGAAGTCACACATGAGCCCTCTGCACAAAGGAGGAAATTCAACAGACATGAATAAATTTAGACTTGTAGTAATTATCTCCTTTCACCAAAATACTTGAAAAATGTATTCAAAAACAATTGCTAGACAATCTCTTGCAGGAAGAACTCATATCCCCTACACAACATGGCTTCCATCATTCTCATAGCACTAACACTGCTCTTCTAACCTATATAGATACTGTCAATAAAGCTACAGATAATGGCAAACTAGTCTCCTCCTTATTTCTAGACTTGTTTAAAGCCTACAACAAACTACTACTTCAAATGTCCTCACTGGTTTGTCTCAGCCCACCCTTCTGTGGTTCAAAAGCTATCTGTCCAATAGGTATTAGTCAGTAAAATGGCCTCCATGCTCTCTTCTTACCTCTCAGTCACCACTGGAGTACCACAAGGCTCTATCCTTCTTCCCCTCCTCTAACATTTTCACCCACACACAATATACTTCCACACAGCAGGCCACCCTAAAGCAATGCAAAGATGATTCCACTCTCATTTGCACATCCAACAAAGTGGTACACCTCCAAAAAATTACTCAGGATGCTTTAGCAGCCACTGAAACATGGATTTATCATTCACAACTCATGGTCAACCCAAAAAAGACAAAACTACTACTTTATTTCCCTAAATCCTTCTTTCAAGAAAAAAATAAATTTAAAGTCCTTTCTCTTGACAATATAGCCATTGAAGTCACACTTTTCATAGCAAACTATTAGGGGTGATAGTGGATGATAATCTTAAATTTGACTTACATATACAAAATTGCATAACAAAAACTCATCAAAAAGTAGGGATCCTTTACAGACCCAAAAACGTCCCCACAGATGCAACTAAAACTACACTTGCTTATCTCCTCCCCACTTTTCTTTATGGCGCTACCATCCTTACTAACCTCCAGGCTTCAAAAAATTAAAACTTGAACAATGCTATAACAAAGTTGGTAAATTTGCAGCACATACCCCTTTCAGAACCCATCACTGTATAGCACTGAAAAGCCTAAATTGGTTAGAACTGCCACATCAGCTAACACATATATATATATATATATATATATATATATATATATATACACACACACACACACACACACACACACACACACACACACACACACACACACACACACACAACTTAGGCAGTGGGCTTGACAGTGGGTTTCAAAACTCTGCCTAGTAGCAATGATTTCATAACGGCATATTTATGAAAGAAATGAAAATGGTCAAAATATGATTAGTATTATGGCAAAGCAAAGAGTTGTATACCTCCATACAGTGTGCATGATATTGATAACAAAACTATCGGTAGAACTGTTCAGCTCCTTCAGATCTTTCCAGGGACATATGATAAAATTGGACAATGCATTTCCATTTTGTGATAATGTACAAAATATGCATGTTGTGCATTAATGTCACAATTTTCCAAGGCTACAGTATTAATCTGTAAAAGTACACATGTCAAATGACAAGTACCAGTGGCACATGTGTCCCTTAATGTTGCAAGCAAGATTAAATAATTGGTTTGTTTGTATACTACAAATCTTTTATTATACCATGACCCCCCCAAAACGTGCACGCTGATTGGCCAGCGTGCCCGTTGTAAATCGAGTTATACTAATGGAAAAAGGTCCGGTCGCCCGGACTTTTTTCCATTAGTATAACTCATTTTTTTAAAACACTGTCTCGCTATGTTAAATGGGTTTAACATAGTGAGACAGCTTTAAAATAAGCAACGGAGATGTCCGTTGCTTATTTTAAAACTGTCTCGCTATGTTAAACTCAATTAACATAGCGAGATTAAAAAGCAACGGAGATCTTGCTTTCTCCGTTGCTTTTGCTCAACTCTGATGTACTGCGCGGCGCGGTACATCAGAACTACCGGATGCCAGACATCTGCGGAAGGGCAGTAAACAGGCATTATACTATGCCATTATTTAAGAAAAGTAATAGTTTCTTTTCTTAAATAATGTCATGGTATAATAGCAATAACCCACTTCTGGGTGTGGGTAATGCTAAATTTACCCACGGTTGGCTTTGTTTGGTCCCTCGGGCTTCGCCCTCGGGACCAAACCACACCAACCATGGGTAAATTTAGCATTACCCACACCCAGGCGTGGGTTATTGCTATATTACATTCATATCAGCACTGAATTCTCTTATGTTCATTAGTTTGATTATACACGTGCATCTCTGGATGGTCTCTGTTTTTCCCATCATGTGTTAGCAACTTTTTATTTGGATTAACAAACACTGAGCGCATAAGACATCCCACCATGACTGTATAGTACACAATTTAATACAAATAAGGAAATATTTCTTATTTTTGTAATATTTTTAACAAACACTCAAAAACTCAAACTGTGTACATCCTATTCTTAAAATTTTCATGGTGTGAGACACCAAATTGTGTCTGCTTACAGATGCCACCTTATCCCCCACTATAACTAGCATTCATGAAATTAGTCTTAATATTAGAAAGTAGTCAGTATTAATAACCTGTACCTCTAACAAGCTATTGTATATCTGGATATGTTTATTTTGCACAAGTAATTTTCTGTAATTTTTGTAAAACACCCACTAGTTGGCATTGGTTCCCTAACATAATACTATCATACTCCCATGTTTGCACTATTAATGAAAACATGGTAACATTACTTTATATTTTCATGAAATTTCATAAACAGACACTTTCACTCAAGCCCTGTATACCCCACAGTGAAGGCTTCACTATGCACACATACCAGAAAATGTTAGCTTTCACATGCCACCTTGATCCCTAATGGTAGGAGTACCATGCTTGAAATGGAAATATTTATAAATATGTGGAAAAACAATGCATAACACAGCATCTTTTTCTGGAATGTTTTATTTTCATCTTACTTGGGGAAGGATGCATACTTATGCTATTGCTGTCAAGTCTGGCAATGCATTGTTAAAGCTAATGTGACAAAATAATGTAAATTTTCCGTAACTTTTCACAGTCTTCTACACCTCGGGAAATCTGTATCGTACTGAGATTGTTTCACTGCAAATATATAATATTTCATATCAACTTTTAGATAGCCTCAACATCAGGGAACAAGGTGGTATCTTTAATTAATTTGCAGATAATAGTAACTGGGAACAAACAAAGCTCTATAACCCAGGATGTATGTATGTTACTCGCCTCCTTTCTCTGCCATGCTTTTGTTAAACATCTTGTCAATAAATAGCTGCCCAGTTATACTTTTGCTATAATCTCCATGAAAGTATTATAAACAATATTTTTTTCTACAATCTGTAGTAAGCATTATTAACTCCTGGAATGTAAGATACCATTCATAAGACATTACTGCTAGTATACAAATGTTAGTAATACTCATACCTGCAGGAAAAAAAACTGCATAACTCAGGATTTGTGCATATTGCCCATCTTCTTTTAAGGGTACCTTAACACTCACTTGATACTGGAAAGAAAAACATTTCTTTAGTAATGCATTTCTGCATGCTATCAACTACAGTGGATGACTTAACTACCCACCACAGCAATGAATTACATAAAGTATTCCAAATAGCTTTGTACTTTGACTTATTGCCAGCAATAGAGGCACTTTACAAACACACTCGTCCTGCTACAACCTGCCCATCTGGTGCTGTTGGTGGTGTGCGAGCATCTGCTTAAGTATTTTTAATTGATCGTATCAAGTTATACCTGCTATCACTCTTTCCCTGTGAGCCTCCTACCTTGTGATTAAAACTGCTTGTGAAGCAACTGACTCTGTGACATATTTTGGAACCAGCGCCGTTACAATAGTTAATGTAACACCTGCTATTGCTCTTTCCCTGCGAGTCTCCTACCATGTGATTAAAACCACTTGTGAACCAACTGGCTCTGTGGCAAATTTTGGAACCAGTGCTGTTACAATACTTAATGTATGTTCACTCAAAACTTTATTCTTAACTAAGTTCTACTTCCTCTTTTGTGAAACGTAGCACACCACCGGAATGCTCTGGTATTCCCACCCCTTACTTCTTACAACTTTTCATCATACCTGCACTCCCCATTCCACTAAAGGTAAATACTAGTTCATAGCAGTTCATTTAGTATATCTTATAATTATTAGTGGCTTCAGTTAATCCCTTTACTTCAACCTTTTTTTATCTTTGTATCTTTATATATCTATTTATCTGTATATCTATCTCTACTTCTCTTTACACCTTTAGATCTTTAAACAGACATTAGCAGAACCTCTCAAGCATTCTTTACTTCTAGGACTATATTTCTTAGTCTATGTAGTATCCAAACAGAAGAGGCTCACCACGACAATGTTCAGCCAGTAAAGTTTAAGAGGTTAATTATTCCTTATTCCAATAAGAATTTGAAAATGAAAGAAGTGATAAATAAGAATTGGAGTATTTTAACCACGGATGAAAGGATTACTCAGATAGTGGGAACTAGACCAAGTTTTTCATATAAGAATACAAAATCGCTCAAAAGATTATTATGCTATGAGAACAACATCATAGAACCCATCAGAACTATTAGAGAAGGCACATTTCCCTGTAGAACATGTAATCATTGTACCTATATGTCTGGCAGTAATAATTTTGTGCACCCTGATACAACTCACAGATATAATATGAACTTTTATGCTGATTGTAAATCTAGAGACGTAATATATGTGGCAGTTTGTCAGACATGTTCATGTTTTTATGTGGGAAAAACCAACAGGAGCCTTAGGGAACGTGTCAGGGAACATATTTATGCAATAAATAAAAGAAAATGAAACCAATGCATTGACCAGACATGTTCTACAAATGGGCACTTCCCATAAGTTTAAATCTAATGTACTTGAACTAATAAAGAAAACCAATAGGTTAGGTGACATCAAGAATTATACTGAGGAAAGAGAGAATAGTTGGATAATTAGGTTACAGAGTTATAAAGGGCATGGTCTGATTGAGAAGATTACACTTAAACCATTTCTATCAGCTCGCCCATATACACATTGAAATAGAACACCTACATATAGTTTTGGATCCTTCACTGCCACGTAGTTATAGGCTGAGTTCTTTATACATGTATTTTTATATATATATATATATATATATATATATTTTAATGGTTTTAGATAAACAGTATATTATAATAGTTATAATAGATATGTTATGTTTATATGTTATTGTTTTATGTGTTGCATTGGTGATATATATTTTTAACATATTCTAAACATATTTCTTTAAATAAGTGTGTTAATGATGTATTTCATTGACAATTTTTGATTGGCTGATGTGCTTTTTGAAACATTATTTAAATATGTGAATGTGAATGGCAGTTTGTTAAAGTCTAAGGAAGCATTGTTGAAACGTGAAAGCACTTACTTTTACTGCAGTTATTAAATTGTTCTTATTTTATTACATTGTCGTGGTGAGCCTCTTCTGTTTGGATACTACATTTTCTTGGTTCTGCAGAGGCTTTTTATCCAGTGCTGCTTTGTTCGATTTGCCTTTATACTATTGTGTCTTTGCGGTCCTGGGACATGGCTGAGAGAAGAATACACGATACATCTGTTAATGATTTGAATGGCGACAGTGTTTTATAGGGAGCTATTGTGATGTCTGATAATCTGCTCCTAAAATACACTAGGAAGGAATTAACAAAAGAAGGACAGTGTTTATTGGGTACACAGAGAAATATTGATGTGATTCAATTCACTCGTAAACTGGAGAATACTTTGCAGAAATTGAGGAATACTCAATGCCAGCGACAACATATGGAGGCATGCTTGTCTTTTAAGGTAATACCTAGAGGGTTAAGAGTGCTGAAAATGCCCACTTTCGGCACTACTTACCCTGACTTGTTAACCAAGTGGCAGAAGTTAAATCTTGAGATCAGTTTTGGTTATATTACACTATTAATAGAACAGTATAAAGAAATTGATTTGGTGCTGGCACAAGAGATTATGTTGATGGAGAATGATCTTATACATTTGGTGACTGTAGAGGAAAAGGAATTGCTTGTTGCTGACGTGTTACTGAGAATATCCATGTTGGACAACAAGTTATTATTAGACAAAAAGAAAAAAACTTGAAAGAGATTTAACCGATTTTCAGAGAGGCCAAGTTTTCTCTTGGCCAAGGGACAATACAAGTAATATGAATAAGAATATTAATTGGCTATCACAGACTCGTACCATTCACAATACTAATAATACACCCATAGGCATTTCCACCTTAAATTCTCCTTTGGCGAGTGCCGCTCCTTATGATACACCTGCTCCTACCACGTCACTCCATATATCTCCACAGGCAGGAGTTATACAACCAGCTACAGTTGATGACGTCCTTATAGATTTAGGGACAGGCTCGTCGGGCAAGATAACACACTCAGTTTCAGATGGTGCAACCTGGAACACAGTTGGCACCAAGAGCAAGAGTATATTACCTTCCGTTAAGGGAACAGTTGGTGAGAATGATTCTTTTTCGTTCCCTTTACCGATTCGGAAGCTATCCTTAACCAATTGGTCCCCACACGGACATGCAAGGAAATGGAAGATAGTGGAAGACAAACACGAATTTCAAAGGAAGATATTGAAACCCACATTGAAGAACTAGTGGTAAATATCTCTAGTTACAATTTGACTGAGCATGAGAGGTCGCTACTTAACCGTGGCCTCTCATTTATACCTTCCAAGTCAGTGGACATTACAGATGTGATTTTAGATGTGAAAATGTTTACTAGGCAAATTGGTTTGTGCTTGCTTTTTGGTAACAACGACACAAATAGAAGTAATATACTAAGTAAACCTTCTACTTTTATACCACAAGGGCATCCTATATTGGAAGCCTTTGAGCGAGCTTGTGAGCGAGATTTATTTGAATTATATAAATTGAACAACAAATCTGAGTTTTACAATTTAACATATAATGAGTTCCAGTGTATCAAGAAGTTACAAGATAATCATAGCATAGCATAGTTATTAGACAAGCCGACAAAGGTGGTGCTATAGTGATTTTAGATGCTGCAATGTATACTAATAGTATGATATGTATGTTACAAGACATAGAGACATATCAGGCTTTAAATAGTGTTAGATTGAGTAACTTGATTAGAAATGTACATTCTGAACTATATGACATATTTCTATGCCACACTATTGATGGAGAACTGTATAAGTTTTTACTGGTTGAAAAAACAAGTGTACCTATTCTTAGGGGACTGCCGAAAATACATAAGGCTCTTATCAATCCACCCATGAGACCTATAGTCTCAGGCAGTGGATGGCTTTTGGAACCAGCCTCTATATTTGTTGAAAAGCAATTGAGACCGATTGTGAATAATACCAATTCTATATTGAGGGATAGAAAAGATTTTTTAGAAAGCTATGGTGAATATTTGACATCATTGGACGATAGCACTCAAAATGATTTATTAGTTACTTTAGATGTTGTTTCCCTATTTACATCAGTTCCTAACAATACTGGCATGGAATTTCTGAGATTGTTCTTAACTGAGAAAGGAGTACCTAGGAACTCCGTCATAAGAATTTTAGCATTATTGGATTTAATATTGAACAACAATGTGTCTTTGTATGATGGTACATATTATTTACAGAACAAAGGTGTTGCCATGGGTACTCCATGTGCCAACTCATATGCCAACCTGGTGTTGGCATATTGGGAGAATACCTATGTTATGGCCAATGGTTTGTATAGTAAGCACATCAAGTTCTACAAGCGTTTTGTAGACGATGTCTTCTTTACATGGGATGGTACTAAGACAGAGCTAACTGAATTTATTGATTATATTAATGGCACCACTGATTTTTTGAAATTTGAGTATAAGAGCTCAGATATGATGATCGAATTCCTAGATGTTCAGATCCTAAAAAGAGATGGGGCCATCCATTCAGAGATATATAGAAAACCATGCTGGAAGAACAGCATTTTGGATCGTAGCAGTATGCATCCTCAACATATTTACCATAACATTATAACAGGTCAGAGTCTTAGAATGTCACACCTCACCACTGATGACGAGACATTTGATTCTAAACTACAGATGTTAGCTCAAAATTTATTAACAAGAGGTCATAGTAAACATGAGGCTGATGGTGTTTTTCAAGTCAATGATTCTGTTAGGAAATGTAAGGGAAGCCCTGTTTGTATAAACACAAAGGAAATAATGGGGATGTAGCAAACAATGATCAGCCAGTGAAGTTTAAGGGGTTAATTATTCCTTATTCTAATAAGAATTTGAAAATTAAAGAAGTGATAAATAAGAATTGGAGTATTGTAACCACGGATGAAAGGATTACTCAGATAGTGGGAACTAGACCAGGTTTTTCATATAAGAATACAAAATCGCTCAAAAGATTATTATGCTATGAGAACAACCATCATAGAACCCATCAGGGCCATTAGAGAAGGTACGTTTCCCTGTAGCACATGTAATCATTGTACCTATATGTCTGGCAGTAATAATTTTGCGCACCCTGATACAACTCACAGATATAATATGAACTTTTATGCTGATTGTAAATCTAGAGACGTAATATATGTGGCAGTTTGTCAGACATGTTCATGTTTTTATGTGGAAAAAAACAACAGGAGCCTTAGGGAACGTGTCAGGGAACATATTTATGCAATAAATAAAGAAAATGAAACCAATGCATTGGCCAGACATGTTCTACAAATGGGCACTTCCCATAAGTTTAAATTTAATGTACTTGAACTAATAAAAAAAAACAATAGGTTAGGTGACATCAAGAATTATACTGAGGAGAGAGAGAATAGATGAATAATTAGGTTACAGAGTTATAAAGGGCATGGTCTGAATGAGAAGGTTACACTTAAACCATTTCTATCAGCTCGCCCATATACACATTGAAATAGAACACCTACATATAGTTTTGGATCCTTCACTGCCACGTAGTTATAGGCTGAGTTCTTTATAGATGTATTTTTTATATATATATATTTTAATGGTTTTAGATAAATAGTACATTATAATAGTTATAATAGACATGTTATGTTTATATGTTATTGTTTTATGTGTTGCATTGGTGATATATATTTTTAAGATATTCTAAACATATTTCTTTAAATAAGTGTGTTGATGTATTTCATTGACAATTTTTGATTGGCTGATGTGCTTTTTGAAACATTATTTAAATATGTGAATGGCAGTTTGTTAAAGTCTGAGGAAGCGTTGTTGAAACGTGAAAGTGCTTACTTTTACTGCAGTTATTAAATTGTTCTTATTTTATTACATTGTCGTGGTGAGCCTCTTCTGTTTGGATACTACATTTTCTTGGTTCTGCAGAGGCTTTTTATCCAGTGCTGCTTTGTTCGATTTGCCTTTATATTTCTAAGTCACTCACTGTAGAAGTTGTTCTAACTTTTGTTGTAAATTACTGCTATCCTGCCCTTCATCCCTTTTCTCTACTTCTCTACCTTCACGTTCAGTGTCTTTTCTGCCTGAAGTATCTAACGGTGCCAAAGCTAACCCGGTTCAGGTTTCCTACCTTACTGATAGCTTTTAGAAGACTGCAAACAACGTGAAACAGCAAAACGTTCATTCATTTTTTTTATAATTCCCAAGAACCTAATTAGCTCTGCCTATACCCTCCTCTTCCCACGGTGCATTTTGGGTTCAAAAACCCTATCTAGCGTCCCGTGCCATCTTTCCAAATACACTCATCCTGCTACAAGCTGAGCTTCTGTTGGTGGTGTGTGAGTGCCTGCCTGCTTAAGTGTTTGTAATTGATTGTCTCAAGTCTGTAAAATCTAGTTCATGATTTTATTTAAAGTTAGTATCCTCCAAAATATACAGTATTGCATTTTTTGAATGGGAATGCTTTGCTCCCTATACCTCACACATGCAAGGACTGATTAATGTGTCTTAAGGCTGAAACAATCATGTTGTAATTCATCATAGTAACTGTCCTAGCATGAAAATGGTGTTCCAGTGATTGAACTGTTTTGGGATTTGTTAGACCAGAATTCCTTGTTGTATTGATAAACACTTATGTTATAAGTAAGCATTGTTCTCTACAGTATGCTATGCATTTCAAATTGCTCTGACTGAGTAAACTCATCATATATATGAATGTGGTTACTAAATTGTGAATGTGGGTACTGTGTTGTTAGGAAAGTTTGACCAGAACTGTGAATGCGGGCTCAGTGTATATTATTCAGAGTATTTTTTACACTCGGATTCTGAGCGCTACGTATCTTTGTCTATCCCTCTCACAGTTTCCTCTCTATACACAACTTCTTCTCTTCCCCATGTCTCTGAATACTAACCTGTCCAACCTCTTATGTCACAGCAGGTCCTTTACTTACAAAGCTAAATTCTTCCATAATAATATTGCCCTCGCACACTTGCTCTCATTATATCATCTCCCTACACTGTCATATTAGTTTAACAACTGTTATCTTAATTACCTTATTCCTTCTTTCTTTCTTTATGCATCTCAGCTTATTTTGATCTGTGATTTTATAACCTGAGTTCACCTAACCTCTCTTTTCTCCCCTCTGCATAGGTTATACCTGCTATCACTCTTTCCCTGTGAGTCTCCTACCCTGTGATTAAAACTGCTTGTGTACCAACTGGCTCTGCGGTATATTTCAGAACCAGCACTGTTACAATACTTAATGTATGTTCACTCAAAGTCTTATTCTTAACCAAGTTTTACCTCATCATTTGTGAAGTGCAGCACACCACTGGGATGCTCTGGTATTCCCACCCCCTTACTTCTTGCAACTTCTCCTCGTGTCTACACTCCCCATTCCACTAAAGGTAAATACTAGTTAATAGATGTTCAGTTAGTATATCCTATATTTATTAGTGGCTTCAGTTAGTCCCTTTACTTCAACCTTTTTTATCTTTGTATCTTTATATATATATATATATATATATATATATATATATATATATATATATATATATATATATATATATATTTATATATTTATATATATAATATTTATCAACATATATCTCTCTCTATTTATCTTTATACCTTTAGATCTTTAAACCGCCATTAGTAGAACCTCTGAAGCATTCTAGTTTTCTAGGACTATGTTGCCCTACTTCTTCTAAGTCACTCATAATAGAAGTTGTTCTAACTTTTGTTGCAAATCACTGCTATCCTGCCCTTCACCCCTTCTTTTTGTCTACCTTCACCTTTAGTGTCTTTTCTGGCTGAATGATTTAACAGTTCCAAAGCTAACCCAGCTCAAGTTTTCTACCTTACTGATAGCTTTTGGAAGACTGCAAACAATGCGAAACAACAAAACAGGTCCAGCCAATTCCACTCGGGCTCACTCCACTCCCCTACCCTACCCCCATTCCCACCCATCCCTGAGTCAATTACCTTTATAGCTAGCCATCTGTTACCCCATCCCTGTACACTCCCACATTCCTTAACCTAAGCCAATCAGATGCTACCCCTCTACCCAGGCCCCTCCTGCCATCTGACACGCACTAACTTATACCCCCACCTACACTCACTTGTCTCACCCCTCTCCCCATAATAATCCCACTCACCTTCCTCCACTCACTGACACATCATCTTACTCCTTACCCATCACTGTGTTCCACCATCTCCTCTTATCCTTTCTTTTTCTTCTTCCATTTTACCTCACCTCTTGTCACACACAACCTACATCCCAACTCCCCTACATCCTCCTTCACTACAAACACTGTTAGTTACTACTCCTCCCCATATCACCCACTCTCTTCTCCTGCACTGAATACACTCTCCCCAAAATCAGATTCCTTCTAAATACCTTTCTATATCATAAAAACTAACTGAAATTTCTCCCACCTTACCTCACTATATCACTTCTACTCCACCTCAGCAACACCCTTCAACTGTCAGACAACATTCACCCCAACCCAGGCACACAGAACAACTCATCTACTCCCACCAACACAACTCCTGCAAGTACCAAACCTTAGTCTCAAACATCTCTCCTTTTACTCAATCAACATCCACAGCATTCTTAACAAGACAACTGAATTTCACTCTTGGATAGCCCAATACTCACCTAGCATAATCTCTCTCTCTGAAACATTGCTGAAACCACATAACACGGGCAATGAATTTCTCCCCCCAGCTACATCTTGCCCCTTGATAGAATGCATAAAAAAGGTGGAGGTATAGCCATTATATACTCAGACCTTCTAACCTTATCCCCCCTAACCAACCCACTCCTCCCTCTTTTCACCCAGCTGAACTCATCATTGCTAATTGCAAACTAAACAACCAGAAAGCCCTAACAATAGTTGCTATCTATATACCCCCTGGAGATTCTTCACTGGATTTCTGACAGTATATCCAATGAAACTATCATACTAGGTGACGTTAATATCAATTGGCTTACCCTCACCTCTAACTCCTGTATCACCAGCATATACCTATATGGTTACACCCAACTTATCTCCTTTCCCACTTTTTTTCACAAATCCACAAACACCAGTTCTATCCTTGACTGGATTCTTATCTCCCATCCTAACCTCTACCACTACTCCGAATCCCTGCCAGACTCAATTAGTAATCACTCCCCTATATGCATCCAAAGATTCTCCCCCCACCTCACTAGAACTCGTAGATTCAAGGAATGCCATAAGCTAATCAACTTCAACCCTGAGACTTTCAACAACTATCTTTCCACAATTGATTGGTCCTTCCTGTCCACCTCTCTCTTGATGAAGCCATTCTTCAATTCAACCCATCTTCCTAAACACTCTAAACTTCCTATCCCCTCCCAGAACTGTCAGAGTCAAATCACCAAGTCAACACTGTCTCTCATACAAAACAGAGATTCTGCTTGGAAACTCTGGATAAAGACAAAATCGCACACACACTTCAAAACATATAGGGAACTCCATAACATAGCCAAAAAACAAAAACATTGATAAAAAAAACTTCTACCACACACCCCTAACTACACAACCTAGAAATCCCCAAAAATTCTGAAATATTGTCAACAGAATTCTCCTCCCTAGAAACCCCTGAACACCAAACCCCTGCCTTAATAATTCACCCCAAGAAACTGCCTCCATCTTCAATACCTACTTTATTGATACCATTAGCAAACTTATGCCAACTTCCAACCCAACCAATCCCTCACCTCCCACCAATCCCCTACTACAAAACTGCCCTTTCTCATTAAATCCCATCCCTACTAACTACATTAAAAATCTTCTTCTCAAAGTTAAACCATGTTCCCCATTAGCTGACAACTGGCCATCTCTCTTCCTAAAGGCTGCTGCTAACTCCATAGCCTCCATGACTCCATCCTCATTAACCGCTCAATCTGTGAAATCTACTGTCCCATATCTCTGGAAGAACCTATCCACAGAGGTGGAAACTCTGTAGAACTCTCTAATTATCACCCAACAGCCATACTCTCCCCCCTCTCCAAAGTTCTCAAGCATTGTGTGCATAAACAAATCCTGTCTAATCTCACTCAAGAAAACCTCATCACCCCTAGCCAGCATGGCCACCACATCACCACTTCCACTCTCATTTCCTTTACTGACTCCATCTCCCTCGCCAGAGACAATAATAAACTAGTGTCATGCCTTATCTTAGATCTCCCCAAAACCTTTGACACTGTCTCCCACTCCATTCTCCTTTCCAAACTATCTGAATTAAACCTCTCCCCTGCAGCTATTTCCTATTTTACCAGCTACTTCACAGACAGCAATCCATCAAGTGTCTCTCTGCTCTATATCCCTTTCTCCCTATAAAAATGGGCATCCCACAATGTTAAATTCTAGGTCCCCTTCTCTTCAACATCTTTACTAACCAACTCCACATATCCTGTTCTCAGTCATCCCTCATACAGTATGACTCCACTATCATCACCATTGCTGACAACCTCTCTAACTTGCTCACTCTAACTCAAACCTGTTTTAATGTCACTAAAACTTGGCTTACTAACTACCAACTCATACTAAACCCTAAAAAGATAAAACTCCTCCTATTCCTACCTACCCAAATCTCTCTACCATCTTAAATCCTCTTTCACCATCTCTAACCCTTAACACCACTATCTCATCTGAACCCCACACAAAGCTCCTTGTAGTAATCATCAAAGACCAACTTATATTCGATCTCCATATATATCACTGTATAAAGAAAACCCAACAAAAGCTTGGCATACTTTATAGAAACAAAAGGTTCCTTACCTCCAAGTCCAGAATCTCACTTACCTAGGCTTATATTCTCCCTAACCCCCTCTACAGCTCTCTAATCCTTACTAACTTACAATCCTCTCTACAACCCAAACTCAAAACCACATACAACAAAGTAGCCAGATTTGCATCTAACCTGCCACCAAAGTCACACCACTGTCTTGTTCTCCAAACACTCAGCTGGTTAGTTTCCTAACCAACTCTTATTTACTCAACTTCTCATCATCCACACTATCCTAAAACAAGCCCTCCTCCTGCCCTAGCATATCCTCTCATCTCCATCTATAACCCACCATGCTTCCTCAGAAGCTCATACCAATGTCTCCTACAGATTCATAAACCTAAAAAATAATTTGGACAAAACCTCTACAGCTACCTTCCTACTTTGTCATGGAATAAGCTTCCCACGGCCCTCAGAAATATTATCCATGCTCATAAATTCAAGACAGCTCCAAGAAATTACCTATACAGCGACTGGAGATGTCACTACATTCATCCTACCTGAAATCTTCCCTTCCCTCTTTCCTCCTTTATTCTTCTCCCTACTTCTTCCTTTCCCACAATTCGATCTATTCTAACTTCCTCTGTATTATGATAATCAACTACTGCTCTCCACACCCCTCCAAATTCCTGCCACCAGTAATCTGACACTAATTTCCTTTCTTCTACCTTCTCTCATTTCCCCTCACACTGTAACTTGTTAAACCAACTGCTATGCTCCTCATACTAGACAACCAATAACAATTCTTCTGCATTTTTGCCTCTTTATTCTTACCCACCTCCTCAATACTTGCTACTTATATGAAATACCTCTTTTGCTGAGATCTCTTACTTGTACTGCAATTGGTCATCTGTTTAACCTTTTTTGCATATACTTTTTATTATGCTTGTTATATTTTACTTTACTCCTGTTAATTTTTTACTTGCATAATCAGTACTTTGAATTTTTTACTTGCATAATTTGTACTGTGAATTTTTTTACTTGTATAATTTGTACTGTAGAGTTTTTCTCTCCAGATCTCCTCTGAAAAAGGGCTGAAGCTCAGTCAGACTATCTCAGTCAACAAATGCCAAATAAATATAAATAAATAAATTTGTATGCACCCCACCCAATAAACAAACCAACCTTGCCACATAATTTAATGACTGCAACATCACCCTAGTAATTTATGTCTGTACTTGCATGAATTGCTGGGCATTCTATGTTGAAAAATAATCAGAACCTTGCAAATTTGTATTTCATAATACCTCCATGCCATCAAGAAAATTCACAACCAAAAGGTACTTTTAAAGGTACTTTTCAAACACAGGCAAAGTTCTCAAAATTTGTCTTTCACATTGTAGATTTAACAGCTTCCCCTATAAAAGATCTGAATTTACTGCTAGAGAAGGTGGGTTTATAGTTGCAGACCCACCTGAATGCATGTGAATCCCCAGAACACAAATAAATTTCCATTAGCAATATTCTAAACTCTGTCCACTTCACCATAAAAGATATTAGTAATGCAGACCTCATCAAAGAAACGCACCTAAGATGATCTGATAAGATGGCCGAGTTCTTAGCAGTTTAATGGGCTACTTTTATTATAACCTGAATAGTCTTCAGATAAATTAACTGATTTTTTTTTTATCTTCTAAGGAGGACATATAGACCCTTACTTACAGGTTTGTTTAATAGGTTGCCTATTTCATTATTCATTTGTCTCGTATGTCAATTGTTGTTAAATACTGCAGAATTACTCATCAAAGACAGTACACCACCCAACTTGTCAGGATTCACTAGCTTTTTTATTTCTATATCCTTTTCATTACAGATAGATTTAAGTCATTTTTTCCCCTCTAGAATTGTCACTGTTTAACTCGGTCAAAACAAGATATTTTATATACAACTTACCAGTTATTGTCTTGGATTGCTACTATTTATTACAGCTACTTGTTTAAACTTTAATTTCATAATGAGTGGATATCACTGATGTTTCTTATACATCAGGAATGCAAATATTTTTTTTCATACAGTTTTGTTCCCTGCCCCCCCCCCCGTTTTTGTTTTGCACTGCGTTATGTCCTTGTATCTGGTTAAGCAGCATGTTAAACACAGCTTACTCTCTTTGCTGGGTCTCATTTTCTATTTCCTTTGCTGGAAGAGAGTAGTTTAGAAACTTCCACCTTTAAACTACTTTAACATAAATTGTCTTTATGTAATCCCATGAAAGACACAAGTCTTCCAGCAACCATCTTTTACTCTAAGGAAGGCAGCTCCAACACCTCTTTCTAGATCATACTTCGCACAGAACTAATATCACTATGATAGAAAGAACACTAGATTTTTGGTAGCATTCTCACTGCAGAATTTCAGTAGTTGGGACATCAAGGAATCTACAGAACTATGAGAAAGTATACGCTTTCTACAAATTCCACAGTGAAGGATGCTTATACCCCAATGGTTCACAAATCAGGGGAGATGAAGACGGTCTCAAAGCAACCAAAACATGACTCACTGACACAAAAATGCTGCAGCCAGTTACAATTAAAACCACACCAACAATGGTACCAACATCAGGCCCTGCTAGAAGAATCCAAAAAGACTAGCTGATTTAATTATATATACTAATTCCATGGGTGCAAAATCAACTGGGAAAAGAGAAAAATCCTTAAAAAGTGAGAAAAATGTCTCGTATATCTGTGATCTTGCAGAACAGTTGATATTTGTTAGTACATTCTGGTGCTTGTGAATCTGGGGAGTTAGGATCAGAGAGATTGTATTCTTCTAGTTATCATTTATAAAATGATAAATCTCCCATGCTAGTAAACACTCATTTTAGCCCAGCCTGTAACTAAGGAATTACTATGTTATAGACAAAGGGACCAATCCTGCTAGTAAACATTTATAGCTGAAACAAACGCCACTCACAAACCTTATTTGGATATGATCTGCCAGACTCTATTTATACCATGCAGACTCCACCCATTCCAGGATGTCACCCTGCTGCCTTAAATTGAATTAGGATCCCAGCAGCTGGCACCTACCTGGTAACCACACCTACCTGGTAACCACACAACTTCCCTCCCTCTTTTGGGGAAATGTAAGGAAAACCTTTCTCTATTAAGAAGGTGATGTTTCCACACCTTTCACCAAAACATTTTGTTTCGTCACTGATTTCTTACTATTTTACATTTATCACAAATCTACCACAGTGCTTAACATCTTGGCCTTGGATTCACCATGATACAACCAGAAGTTACTTATTACCATTGAGAGGGTGGTAACCTTTTGATTATAAACCCTATACTCCACCATTAAGAAGGTGGTAACCCTCTGATTATAAACCCTACACTTCACCAACCACTTTCCCTCCTTACAATCGATCTAAATAAGTCCCATTTTACTTTCTTCCAAAAAGACAAAAGTGCCGGTTTCTTCACCATTTAACACAGTTCCAAAAGTAAACCATTTTACAGATAAATGGATTTAAACATTACACTTTGTTCTTGAGTAGGTGCACACTTGTTTTCCATAGATTAGCTCCACACACTTCAAAGCCTGAGCCCTCTGGATAAAGCATCCCCTCTTCAGGGTAAGCTAGTCCCAAATTCTGATACCAGCCTTTGACATTAATGAGACAAACCAGATATAACCATTTCCACTCCATCACTGGGTCTCTAGTCAATGTGAAACTTGTAATCACCAGATATTTTACTGAAAATGGCAGACCAGAGAGGATCGGCCATTATTGTTTTCCTATGGTCTTCCTCCCAGCCCCTCTAGTTTGCAGATACACAAAAGCATTTGCTTTTCAGATTGTGTAGCAAATACTTATAAAGTAGATCAGTTTTAAATCTTAAAAAAAACTTTACTCGCAAGACAGAAGCACTAATCTTGTTTTATTCTGAATTATGTTTATTGTTTTATTATATATGTATTTATTGTTTATTTATTAACCCCACACATCCCAGCTACTTTTCCTGCTCACATTTCATCTGAAGAGGTCCTGTTTTAGTTTTAGTAAGGACAGAAGTATTAGTTTCTTTCCCATGTGACAGAGCTACAAGTTCCACAGATAAACCAGTTTAGAGATAAAGAGATTTTAACATGATACTTGGCTCTTCAGTCAGTACACAAACAATAAAACAATAACCAGAAATAACTGAAAATAAAACAGCAAGATGTGTGCATTTGTCTGAGTAAAAGCTTCTTCAGATCTACAAGTTTATGCATTTTACTTGCTATTTAAAGTTAATACGACTAAGGTACTGTCGAATAAAGCACACAATTATATGGTAATGAAAATTACTCCATGGACTGCTTTGCCATATTCCAGTAGTGCCATGATTTGTTGAGATTTTTCTTTTTTAACCTTCTGCTATATCAGTTATGTGTTTCTTATATATGAAAAACAACTAGAAAGGCTTAACATTTATAGTCTCAAAGAAATTAGTCAAAAAGAAAACACTTTAAGTGACTCAAATGAATCCATGCAATGCAAGTTGGTACCAACAGTCAAAGAAACAAATGTACAAGAACAAGAAAAAAACAACATGAAGGCAAAAAGATGAAGTCTCACACGAGAAACAGGGAAGTGGTATTTTATATAAATAGTGGTGACAATTGGAGCAGCTTTTCTAAACAGCTGAAAAAATATGTTAAAAAGCAGTGGCTCAATTCAGTAATGCACAACACAGGAATAAGGCAATTTTAGACATGATGGGGAAAGACAAAGCTGTTGGTAAAGCAAAACTTACAGTTTATCACGAAGGCTAATAGGAAGGCAAAGGTGTCATCAGATATCAAGAGTTGCGCTTCTATGTAAAAACAATGTGTCTGCCTCTTTTTCCTAGTATGACAAAACAGCCTGTGCAACATTCCTCAGTACTGTTGCCTATTACCTCTTCAGACCCACTGGCAATTGTTGGGGACTATCAATATTTGTCAAAGATATCATCACCTCATGACAGATTGTTGTAAAACACAAAAAAGTACAAATGCCAGGAAATAGTCCCCACTCAATTTATTGAACACAAGCACTTTTGTCTTCTTACAATGTCAAGACTTCATCAGAGGTTGGCTGCAACAGTGGTCATACCCACCGGGAATATAGGAGATGGAGTGAATTCTACAGTCCCAGGACGATGGGGGTGTACCTCTTGCACCTGTGGTGAATACGGTTGCAGATAGTTCAACTTTGACTGACTGGTTGCAACAATATGCCTCTACACAATAATGGTACCCTAAAAGACAGTCTGGAGGTTTTTCACTATAAGTTGTTAAAAATCTGTAAACTGCAAACTGAAAATGCATACCTGTTAGAGTGTATTAAAAGGAATCTGGTACCAAAAGGTTTGAGAATGTGGAAATTCCCAACCGGTCTTATTAGGGATTCACAATTACATCAGGAGCTACTCATACTGTCTGACCATCATGGGTGTCAATATATGGAGGTATTGGTCAAACATAATGCTAAAATGATTGAGGGGTTGGTTAAGGAAATTAAGGAACTTGATACTTTTATTACAACTGACTTATTTCCTCAGTATCAGGTGGAATACCAACAGATTTACAAGAATATAGACAGTCACATTGCACATATACAAGCCCATAAATCACAAAAGTTAGAACAGGGCCATCATAAATATTCATCCAAGAAGGTGCATCCTCAACCAGGAATGGGACCACTGATCTGAAGAACCTGCTGCCTCAACCAATAACAATGAGGTATTTGATGAGAACAATCACTATGTAAATGATACCCCTTTAGACCAGCCTTATTCATGACATTCGGAGAGGATCAGGGAGAGTGAGCAGAACAAGAGGCAACACCCGATGTCAGCACCATCACACCAACCACAGAACTACCCACATTTTCAACTGAAAACTTTTTATCCAGCACAACAGCATGTCCAGAGATGAAATTAACAACTGAGGCAAACTATCACAGGTTGGACACAATGACTGAAAATGGGCTTCAATTAATTGTGAACCAGACTGGTGATTTTAAAGTTTTTAACTTTAGTTCACATAATTTTACTGTGGAAATAGCAAATTTATTTTCTAAAGAGTTGACATTTGCACATACAGCTAGAATGGATATAGGAAATGTATTACTTGATTTAAAAATGTTTGTCAGGAAGCTCAATCTTCGGATTGTATTGAATAACAGTCGTGAGAACAACCCAAATGATTTTTGGATATCTAGCACTTATAATCCACCATTACATCTAACCCTTATGCTTTCTGAAAGATTGTGTGAGCTGAACCTTTGATTTTTGTCAATGAACAGGGGTAATATAAAATACAATCTTAGTCTTGAAAAAAATGATTTATTAAGAACCCTTTGACAGATACACATCAGGATTATGCAACCAGACAAGGGTGGGGGGTTGTTATCAAGGATACACAAGACTACACAGGGTGAATGTATACAATTTTATTCAGTGATACCTTTAGTCAAGTATCCAGGAATGAGCTAAATATTGATTATAGCAGGATTCGTAACCAACTCAGTGATATATTGATCGAAGGGCGTATTTCATTGGTGGATTTTAAATATTTAAGAACAGTTTCCCTGGTCATTCCTACTATATTTGGTTTGCATAAACTACATAAACAACTGGAAAATCCACCAATGCACCCCATAGTTGATGCTCAGAATTCCATTACCTCACCCTTTGCCAAATTTATAAATGCTAAACTTAAAAATTTCTTGAAACAGGAGAAATACCTATGTATTGATTCATAGGATTTCCTGGAAAAATGTAAGAATGTGAAATTTATAACAACTTTATTTTTTTGACGGTTGACGTCAAAGATTTATTTTCAGTTATACCCCATGACTTGGGTCTTGAGTGGTTTAATGATTATTTGTTTAGAAAAGGCTTACAGCAACACATGATCAATACATATGTTGAAATGTTGGAAATTGTTTTGAAAAATAATTTTATCTTTTTTAATGACTAGTTATTTTTGCAAGAAAGAGGTGTTACCATGCATGTGGCCTGTGGCCCCTTATATGCAAACATTGTTATGTGTGAATGGGAACACAGATTTTTATTTGAACATCAAATTTTTCAGGCATGTGTTTTATATTTATAATTTCTAGATGATTTGTTTATTATTTGGAAGGGTAGGGAAGACAACATCCAAAAATGTCTGGAATATATTAACAATACTACTTATTTTTTGAAATTTTGGATGTGAAATTAACCAAGGAATTGGCCAACCAAAAATACTGCTCTACGATATTCAAGAAACCCACATATTCTAATTATTTTTTACATTTTGGAAGTTCCCATCCCCAAGCGTAGTAAAAGGCAGTAGTTAAGGGGCAATTTGTCAGGGTTGCTAGAATGGTTTTAAACTATGAGGCCTTTCTTAGTGAATGTGGTGTGTTAGAAGATATGTTTTTAAAAGGGTATACCCTGTGGAATTTGTGAATGAAATTAAGGCAGACGTAATAAGCAAGATAAGATTAGGAATTTATTCTCCCATACTTTGTAGGGGTAATGAAACTTCTAGTACTCAAGATGCAACATGTACTGATGTAAGGGCCGTGAATGAGACGAATGAGCAAAACGACAATGGGCCTAATTATAGACTGTCCATCACTAAATTTACAACTGATTTTAGACAAGTACAGGAAATTATCTTTAAAAACTGCACGATTTTGACTGAGGATAGTGGGATAAGACAAAAAATAAGTAGCAAATTCACTATTGTATATCAAAGGGGTTTTAATTTAAAGAATTTGGTGGAAAGACCTTTTCGGAATAGTGAACCCACCAAACACCGACTTATGTCTATGGGCATTGTCATTTTTGTCCATATATTAATACTGGGGAATTATTTGACAGTTATGGATACCAACTAAAAATAAGAGGTAGTTATAATTGTAAATAAGAGGTAGTTATAATTGTAACAGCACGGGGGTGGTATATGGTGCTTTGTATCAAAATTGCCCCAATTTTTATATAGGAAAAATGGAAAGAAACCTTAAAAAACATATTTATGAACGCATATATGATATTAGGGGAAGGAAAACCACTAATGCCCTATTTAGATATATACTTGATCATCCTGGGCATCACTTTAAATTTATTGTGATTGAACAAATCAATAATAATTTGAGGAGCAGACCACGGCAATTAAACTTGGAGAAAAGGAAATTATACTGGATTTTGTGTTTAAAAGCTGTAGGTTATCCGAGGTTGAATGAAATGACATCCATAGGGTACATTCTTAAACTGAAAGCACAGCGCAGGTAACCATGCTCATTTAATTAATTGGTATACTTATATATATGTATGTATTTATGTTCGTTTAATTATTAATTGGTATACTTATATATATATAGATATATATAGTATGCATTTTTATACATCCCTTTAGTTTTTATATATATATATATATATATATATATATATATTTTAGGTTGTAGGAATTTATGTAGTTGTATATGTAATGGGATTTTATTTCTTTAAATAATGATTTGTCTGTTTGTCAAGTGACATTGCTGTGGGTATTTAAATCACATTTTTGTATTGCGCGATATCTAAAGAAGTCTTGACACTGTAAGAAGACAAAAGCGCTTGTGTTCAATAAATTGAGTGGGGACTATTTCCTGGCATTCGTAATTTTTTATGTTTTACAACAATTTGTGGCTTTTATTTCATCATGGACCTCATGACAGATTCCTTGGGATGCCACATGTGAACTCCTAGAAGTTAAAACCACCCAAAACAAGGGTAATTACCACTTCATAGCTGGCTATAGAACCACTCTGTATCAACTTCTAAGCATGAAAGCTATGAACACATTTACTAAAATTCTTTTTAAATCCAAGACCTTTCTACTGGGGGACTTTAACTATACATCAATAAGCAGGCTGACCTACCTACCAATGGTCTGCATGTCCAATGCTTTCATGACATTATACATGCTAACTCTTTTTCAGAAATAGTTAGCCATCGCATTAGGGGCCCCAAAATCCCTGATCTAGTCCTCACAAATATGGCCACTTCTTACACAGCTCCATGTTTATCATCATGTATTGTAAAATCAGACTATAATTTAGTGACCTTTTCCTTTAAAACTTGTGGTATTTCCCCTGTAAATAGGTGTGTCTGTATTTAGGGACTTTTCAAATGCAAACCTTCTTCAGTTACTTGATGATTTGAATAAGTTCTGTTGTAATCCTCCTCTGAAGGATCCTGTTTTAGCAGAGCTGCTCAGAGGTTGGCAACTAGCCACAGATCTGCAGTGTATCCAAACAAAATCCAAAGCATTCATTGATATCTGGTAAGAATTAAATATCTATTTATCCTGCATTGCACTTTTAATCTGTTATTTGCAGTTTTTTACTGTGTTGCTGCTTATTTTTGCAATTATTTTGCTGCTTTTTGCTTAGCATAGACTTGATTCAGACTTGCTAAATCCTGTCTGGTTGGCATTATCTGAGCAATAAATCCAGCTATCCTTCACAAAAGAGGGCCCTCCTGCACCCTTGTGGTAGAAGAATGTAGCCAAGCACCCATATGAGTGGAGGTTGTTGGAGTAATACTCAGTACTGAGCATTACTATTTGGTTAACTTGTTTAAAAACTGCTTAACATCGCTTATATATAAGCCCCACATTTGCACTGGTTCACGCTTATTTTAATAGAGCTGCTCGGAGGTTGGCGACTAGCCATAGATTTGCAGTGTATCCAAATGAAATCCAAAGCATCCTTTGATGTCTGTTAAAAATTAAATATCTGTTTATCCTGCATTGCACTTTAAATCTGTCATTTGCTGTTTTTTTTTACTGTGTTGCTGCTTATTTTTGTTACTGTTTTTGCTGCACTTTTTAGCTTAGCATAGATGTGATTCAGACTTGTTGAGTCCTATCTGGTTGGCATTGTCTGTGCAGTAAATCCAGCTATCCTTCACAAAAGAGTACCCCCTGCACCCTTGTGGCAGAAGAGTGTAGCCAAGGATACATCTAAGTGGATATTGCTGGAGTAAGGCTTAGTACTAAGAATTACTACTGGTTAGCTTGTTTAAAAATGCTTAAGTTCACTTATATTAGTGTACTGTGTAGCAAGGATTAGTGCCTCCATTTATAGAAGCCATACCACTCAACCGTACCGAATCACTCGGTTATTTCTGGGTTTTTGAGGTCAAGATAATGGGGTGCCATGATTCCAGAGTGGCACCCTTAATTTCCGAATTTCACAGCCTTTTTTAAATTTTCTTCCCGTGTTTTTTTAGGACTGAAGTCATCGCGCAGTGATGCTTCGTGAGCAGCCTGCCAGCCTGACGGAATTCATCCGAGGCTGATGAATCTTGTTTTACTTCTGTATATTGACATTCCCAAGTCATGAAGTATTTTCTCACCCTACCTAACCTAAGTATATCTGGTAGTATTCCTCTGTAATTTCCCAATTCCCATAGCTTGCCATGTAATAATCATTTTATCACAATTTATTTTGGAGTCTGTCATCTGTCTCCCCACATCTCTGAACTGATTTTCACAAAGAAAATGAGTTTACCATGCAAACAGTTCCAACTTCCATTCCATATCAAATATATGCAAGCAAAATCGCAACATTTAGGACTGACTTTATTCTGCGCTCCCTTTCTTTCCAGTCACACATGCAGATGCTGTGCAAGTGTTATATACCCTACTGCTACATCAGCCTCCACTTCCAGTATCCTACCATCCTTAAACCTGCCATTACCACCACCATTCATTCAAGATTTTTCTTAAAAAACAGAAACGATTGCTCTTTGCAACATACTGGAGACTGTTACTTGTTCAGCCCACTTACTAATATTTAATATTCTCCATCATTCATGTCACTACACACAGAATGGATATCAAGCGCTTATGATGCAGTTCATTGCAGGTCAGAGTTTAAAGTACTAAGAGACAAACATAAATCAGTGCAAACGCCATCACCATTTACAGTCCTGACTTGTGACTTCTAAGTTCTGCTTATCACTGTTTTGTCATATGAAAGGGTTGAAAATTGTTTCAAGACCCCCTAGAATCGATTAATAGGTTTCATTTAACTACTTGGTTTTACCAGACTTCATCTTCATATTGCTAAATCTCAAGAAACCATTCCACGTGAATGCCATTCACTCACCCAATGAATAAAAATAAAGAACGCCCCCCCCCCCAGCATATACATGGATCAAACAATCATGCTCAGCTGTTCACCACCTTGCTCTCTTCCAGTTAACACTGCTGCAATGCAGTTTAATTACCTTCCGGTGTCAGGCTTCAGCAACAAGCAATACTTTGTTGTTGTTGAAAATGTATGTGTTATCTAAGTGTGCGTGCCTGCCATGCCAGCCTGAGTGAGTGAGAGAAAAGTCTGACGAGTTTGTTTACTTTTGCACTGGCAGTGCACGTCCTGGTCTCGTCCTCACTCACACGCTGCAACAGCCTGTCTGGGATAGGGAATAGAGAGAGAGAGAAAGGCAGGACAGATGCATAACAGTTGAACAACCAACAAGGGAACCCAAATGGACTCGTTGCTGTCCAGTAGTCAGAGACAGATAGTACTACTAGTAGGCTAGCAGAAGCAGTCTGCAGACTATAGCAGTGTTTTTTTTTTATTAAATTAAAATGTCTGTGTGTGTGTTACTGACTCTGAGACTGTGTTGTCCTGGCTGAAACTCCTGATCCTCCCGAACCAACCTGCCCCCCCCCCTTCCCCCTAGCACCGGTGGCAGTCAGAGGCACCGCAGAGCAGCTAAACAAGAACAACACAAGGGTAATGGACTCAGAGCTGTGCAGCGATGCTCAATCATGAAAAAATGTATTTCTACTGCTGCTGCTTCTTCTTCCACCACCAGCAGGTGAAAAAAAAGTAAACTAATATAAAAAGCTGAAAAAGAGAAGTTATAAGTACCACAACTTGAGTTATACAAAGAAAGAGAACAGTGCGCCTGTGCCACCTCGGAGGTTAAATGAGAGGCACATACATTACAGGTATAAATTCAGTTATATATTGTAGTAAGACGCTGTCCGGTTCGATTCAAAGCTAGAGCGTCTTCTGCTTGGAGACATGCGTGAATGGGCGTACCTTCGTTGAAGGTTGTGCGTCAGGCCTGGCAAGCCAGTACATAAAAATCAACTGCCAATCATTAGAAGACCGGAGTTCCGCTGTGGCGACCCCTAACCGGGAAAAGCCGAAAGGCACAAACAAACAAATTGTATTTAGAAAAATTAGAAGTAAGTTGTTGTTTGGTTATTCTTTTAAGGTAAGAGTTAAGGTGGATGTTTTAGGGTTGGAGAGACAGTTTTAGGGTTTGGGGAGAAAGCGGTATGAGTCAGATGTTTATTGTCACTGTGTTTAATTATGAAATAGCTTCACTGTATTATTGTCTCTCTAATCAGTAAGATCTCTTGAATGTGTTTAGACACAGCCTGCTATTAATTTAATGCACCCGGTATATGTATTTTGAGTTTCTTTTAGCCTGAGTATAAGGGAAAAAGCAGCAGCCAGCATTCTTCATAAGGTATTACAGCTCCCATAGTCTCTTAACACTATACTAAGTTCCTTTTGAGACTATACACATGTTTAATGGATTTGTCTTAAAAGTCTTTTGGTAGAAACTCAAAACATTATTTTTGAATGTCTCAGGTTCAAGGATGGAAGCTGTATTGAATTTGTATTGAATTTGTCCCTGCAAGTTAAAACAGGCAGAGTGGGCAGACTTTGTGGTCCACAAAATCTGTGATGATTCCATGATATATAGCACCTCTTACCTCCTCCTCATACTTAACATAGATGGTGTAGCAACATCTGAAAATGTTGCTGTATGGAGATCAAAAAGAACTACCGCCCCATCAGTCTGACAAGCCTGATCTGCAAGGCCATGGAACTTATAAACAAAGACATTGGCAACTTTAAAACACTGGACTCTACCCAGTTTGGGTTCATGAAGGGCTGATCTTGTCTCCTGAACCTGATTGACTTCTTTGAATCAGTCTCCACAGCCATGGACGAGGGTAAGGCAGTCCACAAAGCCTATCTGGACCTCACCAAGGCCTTTGACACTATCCCCCACTCTGGAATCATATATAAACTTACTAAGGTGGGCATTAATCCCTACCTCACTCGATGGGTTGCCAACTGGCTTACTGACAGAACCCACACTGCAAAAGTAGTTAACTCCAAATCAAGCTCCAGAGAATTTTCAAGTGGAGTACCTCAGGGTTCAGTCCTGGGACCTCTCTTGTTTGGCATCTACTTCTCTGAAGTACAGTCCAACACTAAGGCACTCTGGCTAACAAAGTTCACAGATGACTGCAACCTGGAAGCCATTAATGAATCCCCAAATAAGGTTGATACTCTACAAAAAGGGCCTTACAGAAACAGATGCTTGGTGCCAGAGCCATGTTATCTCCTTTGGGAAAAAAAATGTACCCGTGAATTACCACATAGGTGGCAGTACATTAAACACCAAAAGTGTGATAAAAGACTTAGGGACACAGGTGGACAGTGGTCTCACCTTCAATAACCACATTGCCACAACAGTCAGGAAATCCTTCTATGTGGCACACCTCATCACTAAGGGCTTTTCATCCAGAAAAAAGGAGGTCATTGTCCCACTGTACTCATCCCTCATTAGACCCATTATAGAATACAACGCCCCATTTGGTATGTACCTCTCAAGACATCTGCAACAACTGGAAAGGCCACAGAAATGCCTCACTAAAAGAATCACAGGCCTAAAGCAGATGCCGTATGCTCACTGCCTTAAAAAACACCAGCTATACTCTGCCACATATCGTCTACTCCGAGGCAATCTCTGCTTAACATACAAGGCCATGTCAAACCCAGAGCTGTTGGACATCCTACACGTAAAGAAATCCCAATCCCTCAGAGCCACACACTCCAGGGATCTACATCTTGTCATCACAATAAACAAAACATGCTGGAGGGATAGGTTCCTGACTCAGAGACTCCCCAGACTTATATATATATATATATATATATATATATATATATATATATATATATATATATATATATATATATATATATATATATATATATATATAAAATCTAAATAACCAAACTAAAAAGAAACTTGCTAATGAAAAATAAAAACCTTCTAACCTTCTGTGGATTGGAAGAAAAATCACACAGAGTCCGAGACTTAGTGCGCAAATTTATACTCTATAAAAATATAGAGTACAACAATTTCTTCTTAAGCTCATATATACACCATCAAATAGTACCACAAGGGCTGAGATTTTATAAGTTTCCCAATGGGACAACCAGGGATTCCAAACTGTACACCAATCTACTAAAACTGTAGAACGACGCAGGCATAACAACTTTCAACTTGCTAATCACCCACAATCTAGAGAGAATGGACAATATCAAAAAAGACATAGAAGAACTGCACAGTAAAGTTCTCGGCCACCAAGAGTTTGAGCTATTTTGGCACCTCTTGGATAGCATCTCTCCAATGCTCACAAGGCACGTAGCCACTTTAATCTTCAGGAAGAGGCAAAAGCTGCAACGGGATCTTTTACAATATTAGAACCAGATGGCCTACAGACTTAACCACGAAGGACAACAGAGATTCAACAATTTCCACAACCTACAAGGCAGACAGAATCATCCACATCCTCCCAGCACTCCGCCCCCTCCCCTAGTGGCCAACAACACGAGGCAGGAAAATGACAATGCTCCAAGGACTCCTATAGCAGCCAGTTAACCCCTTGAGGCAACTACGAACTCTACCTCCGCCGGAACACAGGAGTCTTTTTTATTACAGGAGCCATTAACCAACTTGAACTCAGCAACGCACACCATGGTGATGAGTGGCAGAGGCAGAGGGAGGAACAATTTTTCTTACAGGGGCAGATCGATGAGAACAAGAAGCAGGACAAGGAGGTTTTATTAATGGAAAGGGAACACATGGTCTCCACTGCCATCTTCAACCTGACCAGCAAAATTTTCAGACGAGCACCTTCAACTTCTCAACAAGGGCTTTACCTTTATCCCCTCACAAAGAGCACACATCACCGATGTGTCACTCGATTTACACCTGTACCTGAGGAAACCCAACCTCAAAATATTGTACTACGACCCAGATAGTAGTGAGGATAGTGCCACTGATGCCAATGAAATGAACCACCACACGCTTAGAAAGAAAAGCGTATTCATCCCGGTGCCAAATAGCACCCTCACAACTTTTTAAAAAGTATGTGAGCATGAACTTAGGCTCCTGCTGAAACAATCCACAGGTGACAAATGGTTTAATCTCTCCACACATGAGCAGCAAGCTCTAAACGAGCTTAACAGAGACAGTTAGCTAAGAATTATGAAAGCTGACAAAGGTACAGGGCTTGTAGCAATGGAACAAAAAGTCTACATCAGGAAAATAGAAACAACACTAATCGACAACCAATTTTACAAACCTGTGTCCTTAAAAGAAGTAAATAAGCAGTTTTCAGCAGTAGATAAGCTACTAAAAAAGCTAGAACTGGGGCAACATGTTACGCTGGAGGAATACATGTTTTTAGTGGTACAAACACCTAGCCTGGGGAAACTATTCGGCATCCCCAAGATCCACAAGGATCACAAGGATTTCCCCTTCAGGCTAATCATCTCCAACAAAAGGACCAAGACCGAGAACATCTCTGAGTATCTGGACTATGTTTTCAATCCCTTAGTCCAATCCACAGCGTTCTATATAAGTCTCTCAGAATTATGAGAGCCGATAAAGGCTCTGGCATTGTTTTAATGGAACAAACCAGATATACTGACACCTTATTACATGATTTAAATAATAATGAATTTTACTCCCCAGTCACTATCTCAGATGTTAAACAAGCTTTCAAGTGTATTGATAAAACCATTGCAAGGTTATATAAAAATAATCTCATTACTGACATGGAATCTTCCTTTATGACCACTAGCTATCCCCAATTAGGAAAGTTTTTTGGGATCCTGAAAATCCATAAAGACCAAATTAACCCTCTGTTTAGACATATTGTATCCAATAAGAGGACTAAAACAGAGGGTATTGCTGAATACATTGACATTATTTTAAATCCCATAGTGCAGAAATCACCCTATCTCCTGAGAGATACCTGGGATTTCCTAAATCTATTACATTTAAACCCACCTCCTAATTCACCTGTCATTCTAGTTACTTTGGATATTGAATCTTTATATACTAATATTCCTCATGACACAGGTATTCACTATTTAGAGTGTTATTTAAAAAAATGTACCTCCTTTTCACATGACAGAATTGAAACTATTTGTACACTGACTTCTTTAGTTCTAAAAAAATAATTATTTTTATTTCACAGACAGAATTTTTCATCAGACTAAGGGCATAGCGATAGGGGCTAAGTTGGCACCAGCCTTTGCTAATTTGGTCTTAGCTTGGTGGGAGATGAATTCATTATGTAATTTACCAGGTTTTAGTCATGCGTTTTTATATAGGAGGTACATTGATGATCTCTTTTTCATATGGGAGGGGAGTGAGCATGACATTTTTGATTTTTTTAGTCAATTATCTAATTATATTCCTTTTCAGAAATTTAAGGTGTCAGCTTATGGCAAACAGGTTAATTTCTTGGATGTACAGGTGTCTCAACACTATTTCACATACTTGGACATCTACCATTTATAGAAAGAGCACCTTCAGAAACAATAATTTGCATTATACCAGTATGCACCCTTTACTCATTAAACATAATATGGCTAAAAGACAATATATTAGACTGTCTAGAATCATTTCTGATGATACTACCTTCTTTAATAAATGTAAGATTTTTACTAACTTCTTGTTAGATAAAGGATATCCTAGTGAAGTATTACAGTCTATTTTTGATGAAGCTTATTCTATGAGATATATTAAATTTCTTCCTATTATTTTGAAGGGCTTTTCTCCCAAATCCAGTAACACACCTCATTCTACACATCATTTTACACCGAGCACTACCCCAGTGGAGAATTCACTTCTTGTCTCTCCCTCGGGCGCTGCAGGAGTACTTGGTCCTAGGGAATTCTCTAGCACTAAGGTAGATAGATTTACATCTTTTCCCATACCTATCTGTAGGGATTCTACTGCTATTAAAAATGTTTTTTACAATAATTGGAATATTTTGATGTCCAGCCAAGATATTAACCTTAAATTAGGTCCTTACCCTGTTTTTTTCACATAAGAAGGTTAAAGCCCTACAATTACTATTTGAAAATAGAGATTCCCATGTTTTAGTTTCTCATTCTATGGTCAGTACTAATAAAGGTATGCTAACTTGTGGTAATTGCATTTCTTCTAAATGGATTTTTACAGGTGACTCTTACACTTTTAAACACAATAATTTTACAGTATATTTCAACAATTCTTTTGACTGTAAATCTATTTATGTGGTTTATGCTGCAGTCTGCACTACATGTTCAGCTTTTTATGTTGATAAAAGCATACGTAAACTATCTACAAGAACTAAAGAAAATTATGGTGCCATTAGAAATGCTGATTATAGTAATGCATTAGCCAAACACAGCAACACTTGCATTTCTTTTGTTGAGTTCAGATTTCTTGTTTTAGACCATGTTCCCTTGTTTTTTGGAGATAAAGATACCCTTTTAGAAGTTAAGGAATTAAGATGGAAGTTATTATTAAATGCAGAGACTCCTCCGGGCATTAATGACAGTTTAAATATTAAATGTGTGTTAAAATGGCATTACTGATTTTTGCCCAGTGTATCTTTTACTTATTTTACATTGCCTGTTTAACATTCAGTACTGATTTTTTATTGACACTGCTTATCTTTATTATTATTATTATTACATCTGTACTCTTGACAGTGTGGTCTTCTGTTTTCAGTACTGATTTTTTATTGACACTGCTTATTTTTATTATTATTATTACATCTATTCTCTTGACAGCGTGGTCTTATGTATTTGGCTTGACTATGCCCTTTATACTTTTGTTCCTTACTCTGGTTATATATGAATGTATTATAACATTCATGAGTTTTTACTCTTAGTTTAATTATTAATTCATGACTGACTGCTTCTTGCCTGAGCATTGGTTTATAGGTTATGATGTCAATTTACAGTATGATACCGTCTCCATATATATACTGGAATCATAGTGTATT